>NC_081409.1:912500-1077500 GCF_030272615.1 Cryptomeria japonica
TATACCTTTCATAATAATGTTTGCAATTATAATATTTATTTATTATATGAGTTTCTCATAGACATGTAATGTAATATTTATTTATTTGATGTTGCACATGGACGTGTAACATGTAGAGATTCCTTGGGAATTTTCTCGGGAACACTTAATGAGTTGTATTGTAACATTGGGATATATCATATTGTATTTATTTAATATTGGAGAAATTAATTTAATAAAGTACCCAATATTAGATGTGGGGTCAATGGGCTAGTTAGCCCATGGTATTTGCACATGGTTTTGATGTGATACCACTTGGTGGTTTTGTGGGAGCTTGTGTCTATAAAAGCAACCACAAGGGTAGTTGTTTGGGTTAGCCAAGTTAGCCAGGTTTAGCATTTGTGGAGGTTGGAAGCATGGCATGGGATGTGTGGTTACATGCTTGTTCACATGGAGTGCTTGTTTATGGCTTGTTGATGGTTGGGGTCACAGAAGCTTTCACATTTGCATTGTTGAATAAAACATGGTGATGGATGCTTTTAGAGGCTAGTTCTTTCCCTCGTGAGGGTTTTCCTAGGGGATATCTTGTTTCATCTTTGATGGGTATGTTTTTTATTCTTTGCATGTAGCTTCTATGTGATTATTTTGTTGAAATCTCAATTGGGTTATGTGGAAATTGTTATAAAGTTGGCTGCAATTTTCCTTACACATTTTATTGTAGAATGATTCATTCCTATTTCTACTTTTATATGTTGATGACTTGTTGATCACAGGGACTTCCTCATTTTCCATTGGAGCAATCAAAACTGCTCTTCATGATAGGTTTTTTATGATGGACTTGAGCTTGTTGCATTATTTTCTTAGGATTGAGATCATTCAATCTTCTTCTAGGATCACCATCACATAGTCTAGGTATGATTTTTATTTTCTCTCAATTTTTCATATGGCTTACTGTAAGCCTGCTCCAACTCCCTTCCTTTCTGGAGTCAAAAGTTGAGCCTCAGTGTTCTTCAGCTTTTGTTGATGGCACTTTATACCAACAACTTGTTGGGAGTCTCATTTATCTGACTAATACGAGACCCGACATTTCCTATGTTGTAGGAATGGTCTCTTGATTCATGTAGGAGCCCCATGAGTTGCATTGGAAAGAAGCCAAGCGGATACTTCACTATATTCAGGGTACTCACAAATTTAGGATTCACTATGCAACAAGCATTGATCTTCACTTGGTGGGCTACACAGATTCAAAATGGGCAAATGATTCTTAGGATCACAAGTGCACTTTTAAGTTATAGCTTCTCACTTGGTTCGGGTCTTGTTTTTTGTTTGATCAAGAAGTAGTCTACTATTGCTCTATCTTCTACTGAGGCTGAGTATTGGGGGACTGTGAATACTTTCACTAAGGCCATTTGGCTTAAGCATATTCTCATTGAGTTTGAGATCCAGTTCAGATGGCCATTAGTCATATTTTCTGACAACCAAAGTGCCATTCAAATATCACAAAATATGGTTCATCATCGGCAGACCAAACACATTGAGGTTCACATGCACTACATCTAGGAGCTTATCCATGGCCATGTCATCAACCTTCGCTACTATCCGACTTCTAATCAGTTTGTTGATATCTTCACCAAACCCTTCACTAAGTGTAGTTTCTTTCATTTGTGAGCTTTATTGGGGTGCACGAGGCTTAATCTTCTAAGGGGGCTTCTTAGTCTTTTCACTTGGAGTCTCGACTCTCTTTACTCTAGGGGGGTCTTTTCTCTCTCTATTTTTGGGGGGCTATTCTCTCTTTTTCCAAGGGGGATTCTTCTCTTTCGAGAGGATTTTTATGTACATGGGTACGTCATCAAGCTTCACTTGTCGGGACCCATCTTTACCTCACCTAAACTACACTTAAGGGGAGGTGTTAGTGTAGGTTTTTATTTCCTAATTGGGTTATTTATTTCCCCTTAATTCCTAAATTTTTCCTACACCTTTTTTAATCTTTCTTAGGTTAATAAAGAATGTTTAATCATGCAGTGGGTTATGAGGTATCACATTCCTACATGTGAGCATCCATTAGCTATCTTGGGAAGATACTTTTCTATCTTTAGTCTGATAGATGGTTGTTCCTAATTGGTTGGTGCTACCATGTCCACCTCTCTCCCTAGTCTATATAAGCATGCTACCTATAGACACCTAAAATTGCCTTGTCTAATTAAATAAACATTTTTATTTATTTAATTATTTAAGCCTAATTCTTCTATTAATTAAATAAATCTTTATTTATTTAATTCATTCATTTATCCTTTTCTAGCCTTTTTCCTCATTTAAATAAATAATTTTATTTATTTAAATTTTCATTTTCCTAAATTAAATAAATACTTTTATTTATGTAATTGATCTCACTTCTTCTATTAATTAAATAAATTTGTATTTATTTAATTAATTCATTACCCTTTTCTACCCATGATGTCATTCATCTCTTAATTCCTACACTACCTACCCTTTATCATTTTATTATTTCTTCTACCTACCCTCTAATCCTAGATGACCATCTATCTTTTACACCTCTTAATCTTATCCCTCCATTTCCTACAATGTCTTCTATATAAGAGGATGCTTCCTTCGTTATCAACCCTAAGCATTCTAAGCATTCTAATTGTCTAATCAATCTTATGCAATCAAGGCTTTTTGCGACCAAGCTATCAACCACATTTCCATTATTTGTTGAGCTCTTGTGAACACATAAAATCTAAGACCAAATATATCAAGCAAGATCAATGGCGATTCAAACCCTAGTGGACATGTGATGGTATAATCTTTGTGATTTTGTTGATTTGAATTGTCTTAGGTAATCTTCATATGTTATGGTGGATCTTTGTTGTTGTTAGGCTAGGGTTTTGTGGTTGAATTCATTTAGTCTTTCAATATCATTCTTTCCATTATCCACTTTTCACCATACACACTACCTAGCTTATATTTCTATAAAGCGGAAAATTGAACCCTAGGTGTTCCCCCACTCCAAGGAGAGAGAAAGGAGGTCACTAGGATTGACGGTTTTCACTTAGGAGAGACTTTACATTCAAAAGAGGGGTTGAAACTTACAAGATCCAATCCCACACAATGCAAGATTGAATTCTAAATGAGTTTCAATGGTTGAGATAGCAAGGATACCCTCTTTTGTAAAGAATGTAGATAGAAGGATTGAACTAGGAGTGTATGTAAAAGTAAGAAAGATTCACTTGTAGATGGAGATAGGGACACGGGATGAAGCTACGGACCTGAAATTAGCAGTAAAATGTCAAGACGATGTTGTCTTGCAAGTTTGAGCGAAAGTTGACGGGACGATGGCGCCCGGAGTGCACACGGTCCTCTGAAAAATCTGTGAAACGAAGGGGGATCTGTTCGTCTCTGCACAAGGATTCCAGATCTTCAATTACAGCCGCGTACCTGCAACCTACACACAAAAAAGAGAGGATGATTGGGGGGTTAGGGATTAGGGGTTTTCCTTTAGGTCAAACCCCGGTTTTGGAATTAACCAAGAAATGAGAATGTTGTAAATGTAAGTGTTTGTAATGTAATCAAGTACTGATACCTTGTTGTAAGAATGTTTGTATTCTTACATGCAACGGTGTAATGATGTTGTATGTTGTATGTTGTAGGTGATCTCCTCTTCAATGGTTGAATCCTTGTCTTGAATGCAACACCTAGCCTTGAATGGAGACTTAGAATGCTCAATTGCTTGAAGGAATGCTTGAATGCTTGAATGTTTGAATGTTTGAATATCGCTTCTGCCTCTTGCACACATGTTTTTCCTTCCTCTTTTTCTCTTTTTCTCCCCTTTTCTGGGAGGGGAAATGTAGTTTATATACTTGTCAATTAGGGTTAGGAGACTGATTTTTCTGACCTTAGGCCGACCTAGGAGCATTATTTTCCAAATTGCAAACTTGAAGATCCGATGCCCAACAAGAGACCGGGCCCAAAATAGGGCCAGGGACCAGGGCGCTGGGCGCCATGGTCCTGAGGGACCAGGGTGCTGGGCACCATGGTCCTGAAGGACCGAGGTGCTAGGCACCATGGTCCTGAAGGACCAGGGCGCTGGGTGCCATGGTCCCACCTCCCGGGATAGCAGGGTGCAAGGAGGATCAGGCCAAGGTGCAAAAAGATGCAGTTTTTGATGTCATAAACAGGTTTCGGGGTCTCCATTCAGGTTCAACATTGCGCCGCCATCGTGAAGACCCAAATGCAATCAAAATTGCAAGTGTTGCAATTTTACGACGCTACAATTTCCATCTTCTTGAATGCATTGTGTTGTTACTTTACTATTCTATTGTAGAAACTTTGAGCTCTTAATGCAATTTTGTCACATCAAATTTTGCACCTCTCTCGGAATCACTGGTTTGCTTCCATTTTGCATTTGAGTTTATGTAGCTCACATCTCTCTTACAGATTCTTAGGTTTCATTGCTTATTTAATATTTCTAACAACTTTTCAAACTTCCAGTTAATGATCATCAATCTCTTTGATCAATGGTGCATAATTGAACATGCCAACCACCTGACTAGTAGTATAATGGCTCACATAGGAATGCACTGATGAGGCCTATTTGGTGAATTAAAGTTGGATTTATTAACAAATTCTTGTAACAAGTTGATTTCTAAATCTTTCAAAGCTCCCAACAAAGTAGGATAGAAAGAGGTAAAGGGTTTTCTTGTAATACAAAAGATTTTCTCAAAGTTTTTAATTTAAGTGGTCCCATTAAATAAGTATATTAGTTAAATCTTATCCTCCTATAAATTTGGCTTTATTTCTTTTAATTTGATTTTTTTTGCTTCCAATTAGGGATTATCATGAAGTTGTGTTATAAAAAATCAAACCCTAGTTAACTATAGCTCATTATGAATTAAAATTTGAGAAAATAGAACTTAGGCATCATCTGTAAAATAAAATTAGTTGCAAATTCTTATGTTCTTTAACCCTAAGAGCCATGGTCGGTTCATCTAGAGGGCTTCCCAACAATTGTCCTAGGGTTAAAACATGAAAGAAACATATGGAGTTTTGTGAAGATTTGATACAACAGTTGCTTGGTTCTACAAATAGGTTGAGACGCCAATAGGGTGTCAATACTCAGTTGGATAAATTTTAATATATCCAAAGGGGTTGCGAGGATGGTATCATAGCTAATTAATGGGTACACTTTGTTCAGAAATCATTATTCAAAAATGTATTGAAATGTCCCAATCTATAATCTATGGAGACTGGGGATTGTTAAGTTATTGGTGCCTAGTGTATTCATAAATATGGAATTGATAAGGGCATTGGCAAAAAATATGTCCTTGAGAAAAAGAAAATCTATGTTGAAGATGGTGAGGATTCCATGGACATAAGAAAGGACTACATCTACCATGTATTCAAGCTAGATACAAGCTTTGAGTTGTCTGTTGATTTAGTATGTTTCAATGGAGAATATCACAAACACTAATGGGACTACAAAAGAAAATGATTACCAATTCACAGGCCCAAGAAGGATGATTATTTAAAACAACAAAAAAATCGATAAACAGCCAGAGTTGCATTCTTAGAGATTGTTTGGTAAATGGCTCGATCAGACTACTTGCATTTTAAGGGACATGGGAAATAATATTTCTTGCCTTCCAATTTATTCTTTGGATTTTTTAGGGTTATTACTAGAGAGGGGTGTTCACTTATTGGAACAAAACTCAATTATTGTAAGTTGCCACTTGCAGGAAATGGGAGAATATTTGATCTACATTATTTCATATATGAGGCTAAAATTGCACAAGGTTTTAGTGGATATGTGTATTGATTTGATTGGAAAGAGGAAGTAATAAGAAATTGTGTGAGTTTTGATCATGTAGAAAGGAAATTAGGTATTTGGAACAAAGCTTAAAAGGCTGACAAACTGAGAATGAGAGCATATCCCTCTTATCATGGAACATTCATTATTGAAAATGATGAGATCAAGAGAATGAAGTTGATGATAGAGCATGAATCTAAATTGGTCTAAGAGCTACAAGGTCACCTAGTGTTTCTTCTACTTGTTCACATAGCACAAGACATGGTGGCACACAAAGTGTGACACCATTATATCACATTTCTCCATAGCCCACCCTAGCAAAATTTTTTTCCATGGATCAGAGTTAGGAGTGGGGTTCTCTAGATAGATATGAAGTGCTACAAGCACTAAGATTTAATGTCCAACATCCACCTAAGACAAGTTGGAAATGGTTTTTGAACCTTCAAATCAATTGTCAGATGATATTAGAGCCAAGGAAAATGCTACCTTTATTGTTGATGGTAATTTCATCAATTCTCAAGAATTCAAAGTGCTTTTTGTGAAATTCAAGGGTGAGGAAATAAGGAACAAGGTGAAGGATATTAACCCTTCCATACATGATCAAATAATATCATAATTTTATGCAAAGATAGATGAAGAGATGAAAGATATGACTCATGAAAAAGGTCGTGAAGATAGTAGAAGAAGTAAGTTACATGATTCTACCTTGCTGGGATATATCATTGGTAATTGTATTTGATGACCTTGTTGAACACATCAGGATGCTGAGAGGGGGTGGTGAAGGAGCCTGTCCTTTGTTCTTACTTGTCCCAAAAGTGTGACTCATTTCCTTATCAAGTTCTATTTGTTTGGAAGGAGAAGTTGGCATAGACATTCTAGAAGGCATCTAATTCTATTCTTCTCAAAAAGATTCTTCAATTCATCAATATCCTTCTTATAATAATAGTGTTCTTCATGTCCTATTTTCTTGCAATATGCACATGTAAACTTCTCCCTCTCAGATGATTCCTCCTGAGAGAGAGAGAGAGAGAGAGGATTCAAATTCTTTGTTTAGCTTGTTCCTTTTCTTCTTTTTCTACTTATCAGGATTTCATGTTTCTTTCTTTACTTTAGGCTCCATTGCCACCAATGCTTGGTTTGTAGAAGACATTATTAGACCCATTCAAATTAACTTTGCTTCCTATTGGATTAGAATATTTGCAAAATCATCAAACTTAGGATCAACATATGATGCTCCTATATACACCTAAAAATGGTTTGAAGATAATTAATTAAACAAGCAATTATTTAATTAATCCCACTTCCTAATTTAATTGATTCACTAAGCAATTTGATTAAATTCCCCCTTTCATCTACTTATTAATAAATCTAAGGATTTATTTAATAAGTTCATTTTCATAATCCCCTTTATTTAATTAATTCAAATTAATTAATTCCCCCCATCAAATTCATTTCTTCTAATTAATTAAAACAAATCAATTTATGAGTTATTGAGATTAATTAGCCTTTTCCTATTATTTTTGACTTCTAACCACCTAACCTAACCCCTTCTAAACCTAACTCATTCCATCTAACCTCGGGTTTAATTAGCCATCCTAGCTTGCACATCCTAACCACCATGTCCCCTTTCCTTGGACACTTTGCAAAGTCTCTTGACACTTGTCACCATAGAGATGGAAAATGTTCCCTTTCATCCAACCTCTTCTAGAATCTTCTTGACACTTGTCACCATAGAGATGACAAATGTTCCCTTTCATCCAGCCTCTTTTCCAGCCTCCTCCAATTTTACCATTGATATCTTCAGACTTAATCTTGACCATTGATTCCTGCCACCTCACCTCTGGCCTTGGAAATCCTATAAATAGACCCCATTTTGGAGCAATAATCATCCCATCTCATTTGCATTTTAGGCATTGTTACTATAGGCATATGCAATCTTAGTTTATCATTTGAGCATTGTTATCATAGCTTAATTACATCATTTTAGCATATTTTCTAGCATAATCATGGAATCATGTAGCTTAATCATTATCATTAGTAGCTTAAGTGCATCATTTATCATTTAAATCCTCCATCTAGGTGTAGTCAAGTCACTAGAATTTGCCTAAACAGATCTGAGAGAAAAATTCATACTCGCATTTACTAGGAGGCGATAAATCGCTTAGCTATGGTTTTATCTTTCTTTGCTTTAAATTCATTAACCATGCTTGTAATGATCTATTGAGTATTTTGTGTTGCAGCTACAGGTCTACACTTCACAGGCACGACATTTTGGCACCCACCGTGGGGCTGGAATTATCATTTTTCGCCTCTTAAGCTTCATCAACATTCATGTCTGCCTAGATCTGGTTCAGAATGTCATACGATCTCCTTTAGTGGCTCGTACGAACTACTTTGTGATCTGGGATGAATATCATTTCTCTGTCGTGCTAGCTGAATTCTTTGTCGTACGAGCATGTTTCTATACTCGTACGATATCAGAAATATTGTCGTACGAGCTAGTAAATTGTGTCGTACGACACTCTGCCTCTGTGTTTTTAAATAGACTGCATTTTCAGGGTTTCAGATTTTAATCCGATCATTATTAATCCTAACCCTGATTGGTTTGTGAGATTTTTGGCAGCCTAACTCTTTTTTGCAGGATGATTGTCGAAGATACGCTTGCCAAAGACTTAATTCAAAACACATCAATGACTACTAACAGATTTATTTTGTAGGTTGCCTAAAAGAATTCAACAAAACTTTGTATATTTCTTAAAGTTTTTTTAGGAACACTTGTATTTGTGGCTAAAAATGAACAATCATGTATTTTGTGTCTTTGATGATAGGCGAGTATGCTCTCACCTTTCTTTCATTAGTGCATATCTTTAGCAGGCCCTCCCGAGGAGCTAACAACTCTTAGCCATTAAGGTCAGTGAGAGGGGACGACCTAAGTGGGAAGGGCTAACGCCAAGTAATCCAACCCACTATAAAATAAATGTGATTTGATGAAAATCAAGTCAATGACAGTGCTCAGGAATAGCTCTCCTTCATACCTTCGGGTATAGCAAACCTTGGTTTTCAAGGTTGGGAGACCTCTTAATTGTGTATTATACCCCGACGTGCCAAACGGATCCCTTACTAGTACCAATTAAATTAGAAGCTACCTGATTCACCTTCAAAAGGGTGATAATCTTTATACAAGAGAGATAGTAACTCTCCCAAGACACTTGCCATATCGTGCCCCCATTAGCATTTGGAGTCAGATAATACGACATTGAGATCCCATTGCATGAGACTCAACGGTCGTATTCTGATTAGCTTTTGGGTGTGTACCTAAGTTTGCAAGCAAAAGTTTTCTCTCCTCAGCCAACTTCCTTAGGGTTAGCATGTGTGTGGTCACTTATCATATCACGTGTTTGTTGTGTATTCATCCCTAAATTGAAAAATCAGACATCTAAAACTGGAAAACATAAGCAAAACATCAAAATTCAATGATCAAAATTTGACCAAACAAACACATTTTTCTCTATCCTTTTCTCTGTCGTACGAGTTAGTTATCTTGTCGTATGGTTCAGAAAAGTTTGTCATACAAACTGGTGATTTGTCGTATTGCTTAGTATTCCTTGTCGTATGAATAATCTATTTTATCGTATGGTTCAGAAAAGTTTGTCGTACAAGCCTGTTCTTTTGCACATGAAAATCTCAGTTTGTCATATGGCCTTGTATCTTTTGTCATTTGGGGCTAGGTATTCTATCATACGAGTCTATGTATTTGTCAGTCTAGAGCTCTTCTTACATGCCTTTTTTAGATCTGTCATTCTTGTTTGATCAATTTGCAATAATCATAAGCATCTGTTCTATGTCATTATGTGCTTGGATTGTCTTCGTGTTTTGCTTGGTCAAGTTATCATCCATCGAAATCAGACTTTAGAACATAAACACCTCAGGATTTTCAAGTGCTCAACCTCAACAAGTTCAAGATCTAAACATCTCAAAGTGCATTATCACCCTCTTTGGTAAACTGATCACTCAAACATAGTTTCACATCGGGATCTATCATCCTTTATCATGAAACTAAAACATTTGGTCAGGATAATCTCATCCCACATCATAAGATATATCGTTCCTACTGGAGTTGGTTTTAATCAAATCATCATCATTGCACTCCAAAACCGAAGATCGAAAAACTTGCAAAACTTTAAACACTTGAATCATCTTTTCATGTCATATCACGCTATCACACTTACCTAACAGTTGATCACTTATCAAAACAACCTTTTGGAAAATCAAATTTTAGCACAATATCTAACACACGTGTATGCCCATTCTAACTAGAGCTCATACACGAAGAATCGCAGAGATGGAAATCAAAAGATTGGAAACAACTGAAAAGCATATAACCATGGAACATGAAAATGAAATACAAGTTGAAGGAGAAATAATAGAACAAAATATTAGAGACATCAAAAAGGATCCTCAATTCGATAAATTTATGCAGGAATTATTTGAGGGAGAAAAAGAAAAGTATTTCCTAATGTTAGCAAAATCTGGTGCTACACTTCCCCAAGATTTTGAAGTAAACAAATTGACACAAAAGAAAAATGATCCTCCCCCTAATAACAAACATGGATTCTGCTACTTTTCAGAAGCATAAGTCTTTGACTTCTCAGTTAGAAGAGATCCTCTCCAGAGAAGAAATCTACTGGCGACAAAAATCCAAAGATTTATGGTTGAGTGATGGGGATCAAAATACCAAATTCTTCCACACTTCAACCAAGTTGAAACGCCAACGTTGTAGGATCTCTTGTATTCAGAACTCTGATGGGGTTGTTTTCATTGAAGAATCAGAGATTGTTAATGAGGGTGTCCGATTTTTTAAGTCTTTTCTTTCAGAAGAGTTATCTGTCTCTAATGATAATTTTGCCTCTTCCATTCCTAAGCTTATAATTGATGAGGATAATGTGATGCTCATGGCTCCTTTTTCCATTCAAGAAGTCAAAGATGTTATCTTCTCAATGTCACCAAATAAGGCTCCTGGTCTTGATGGTTTTACTATTGTCTTCTTTCAAAAATGCTAGTCTTTTCTTGGGGAGGATCTTCATTTGGTTTTAGAAGAAGCTAGATGTAATAGGACTATGTTAAGAGAGCTTAACTCAACTTTAATTGCTCTTATTCTGAAATGTGAGAATCCTAAGTCTTTTGTGGATTTTCGCCCAATTGCGTTATGCAACACCTTAAATAAAATTATTACTAAGGCTATTTCATTAAGGCTTGCTAAGCTCATTCCTAAAATCAACTTGGGTGAGCAGGGGGGCTTTGTCCCTGGTAGGGAGACGGCAGAAGGGGCTATTGTGGCCCATGAGATTCTTCATTCCATCTCTCAATTATCTATTTCAGCCATGATTTTTAAGTTGGATATGATGAAGGCTTACGACGGGGTAAATTGGCAGGCACTCTTGACTGTGCTCAAGAAATTTGGGTTTTGAATTAAATGGGTCAAATGGGTTCAGGCTTGTATTAGCACGGTTAGGTTCTCAATAATTTTGAATTGTTCTCCATGTGGTTTTTTTGCCTCGTCTAGAGGCCTTAGGCAAGGGGATCCGTTGTCGCCCTTTTTGTTTATCATTATGGCTGAAGCTTTTAGTAGAGCCATTTCATTTGCCATGGAGAGTGGCCTATGGAAGGGGATTTCCATTCCTCATTGCTTATTCATGGATGACACATTACTATTTGGCAAAGCTACTATGGGGGAAGCTCATGTAATTAACAAGATCATTTTGGATTATTCTTTGTTCTCTAGACAAAAGGTTAATCAGACTAAATCAAAAAAAATCTTCCTTAACGTCTCCCCTCTGGTGCAGACCACATTGTCTCGATTTTGGGGCTTCTCTGTGGGTCAATTTCCTTGTAAGTATTTAGGGTTGCCATTTTATACTAGTTCAGAGAAGCATAATTTTTGGGAACGGGTTTCAGGGGTTATCTCATCCAGGATTCTTTCTTGGTCTCACAAGTGGTTAACTTTTATGGTAAAATTGTGCTTATTAGAGTTGTTTTAAATGCGGTTCCTATCTATCTGTTATCCATTTTGAAGGCTCCTAAAAAATTTGTGGTTGCTCTTCGATCAATTGTAAGATCTTTTTTATGGAATGATAATGTTAATAAGAAAAATAGGATCTCCCTGTTGGCTTGGGATAGGGTTTGTGCTCCTAGGGAAAAAGGAGGCACTGGGATCAAGGATCTAGGTAAGAAGAACTTGGCTCTTGATGCTAAGATAGTTTGGAAATTTTATAAGAAACCTACCTCTAAATGGGAATTCATTTTATCTGCAAAATACCTAAATAATTGTTCTAGGGAGGCTATCTTCACTGCTTCTTCATTTCCCAAGGGGTCTGTGATCTGGAATTTCATGGTTGAGTGTAGATCTGTCATTTTTCCAGGATTGTCTTGTCTTATCCATAACGGTGGTAAGGATAGGTTTTGGGATGAAGTATGGAATGGCTTCCCTGTATTCTCTAGTCTTAGAGATTGGTCACCCCTTATGTCCATCCTTAAATCCTCCTGGGGTATTTTTGTGGCGGATTATTTTTTTGTAGACTCCTCGGGCTCCCTGCCTATGGCAAAATGGAAATCAATTGATTCTCTTCCGTTGGATCATGACATTAAGTCTGCATTTGTGGATGAGCTTAAGAAACGTCCATTACTCTTCTCGGAGAAGGATGATGAGCTCATTTGGACTTATTCAAAATCAAGGGAATACTCGGTCAAAGAAGGATATAATTTTTTGTCTTTAGATGTTAAAAGGGATGGTTTTCCATTTAAGTTATTTTGGCATGCTGCCTGTTTGCCCAAAGCAGGGGCATTTGCTTGGCTGGCTGTTTAGGATAGAATTCTTACTGGTGTGAGTTTAGATAGGTTGGGTATTACTATGGTTTTTCCTTGTGTCATGTGTGGTGGGTCCCTTGAATCTGTGGATCATCTCTTTCTGCATTGTCCCTTTGCTCTTCATTGTTGGAATTGGCTTTTTAATAAGTTAAATTGGAGGTCTACTCTTAGTAAGGACCATAGATCTCACTTCATGAGCTGGCCCCTGTTATATCCATCTACATTTTATGCTTGTCTTTGGATAATTGCTCCTTCTGTTCTAATTTGGAAAATTTGGCTTGAGAGGAATAATAGGATTTTTAAGAAACATTCTTCCCCTCTACATGATGTGCTCTTTTGCATAGAGAAATCAATTTCTGAAACTATCTTGGCATTCATCTATAAAGGTTCTAGTCTGCATAATACTTTCACACCTTGGGATAATTTGGTGACCAAATATTGGGCAGCCTTGCAAACACTCCCTTTGAGTGGTGCAATTTCTCAACCGTGCCCTTTAGTAAATAGAGAGAAAGTGGTTTGGTTAACACCTCCGGCTTCAAAAGTTAAATTGAACTTTGATGGAGCTTCTCGTGGCAATCCTGGTAAATCTACCATTGGGATTGTGGTCTCTGATGACAAAGTCAGTATCATAAAAGCTCAATGTCAATGTATTGCCTATGGGACTAACAATGTGGTTGAACTTCATGCTCTTTCCACGGGTCTTGATTTGCTTCTTTCATTACATTTGTTGGATGTTGTTATTGAGGGTGATTCTCAGGTAGTTTTTTACATGGTTACTGATTGCTCATCCCACTCCTGCCATTTAAAGTATTGGTTGGATAGGATTCTTGATCAGCTTGATTTGTTTAGTTCCTTCACTATGGTTCACTATTTTAGGGAAGCTAATAAGGTGGCAGACTTCTTGGCTAATAAAGCATTGGATGAGGATATTCAAAGATTGGTTGAGGTGACCTCCAGTTCTTTAACTCCTCATCTGGTTTAACTATTACTAGGTTATTTGCAGAAGCACGGCCTTGTGCCTTGCCTGGTGATTACATTTAGGCATGCAGCTTAATATGGTGGTGTCAAACTCTTTGGCCCTCATTACTTCATTATCTTTGCATTACTATGTGTAATCTCAGGATGGGTTCAGGTTTTTTCTTTTCTAGCAGTTTGTTGGAATTTGTGGTGTGTGGGAGTCTCTTATTATCATGCTATACTTTGTGTTTTCACTCTGTGTTTGTTTGTTCTAACTCATTTACAATAGATTGACCTTGTACCTCACATGAAAATTATATTTAGGCATGCAGCAATCATTATGACTGCATTACTGTGTAATCTCAGTCTCGGTACAGGTTTGCCTTTATTGCAAATTAGCTAGGATTTGTGGTGTGCGGGGGTATTTATATTTTGCATGATTGAAATCTTCCCTGCGATTATCATTATTGTCATATGTTATTTGCTTGTTTAATTGTTGATGGCTGCATGGATTTCATGTGTTCATCTCATGGTGATGTAGCAATCATTATGACTGTATTACTGTGTAATCTCAGTCTCGGTACAGGTTTGCCTTTATTGCAAGTTAGCTGGGATTTGTGGTGTGCGGGGGTAATTATATTTTGCACAATTGAAATCTTCCCTGTGATTATCATTATTGTCATATGTCACTTTCTTGTTTAATTCTTGATGACTGCATGGATTTCATGTGTTCATCTCATGCTGATTGTACTCTGTCCGGATGTCGTGCTTTCAGTTTTGTTGCATCCTTTACCTTTCTTCCCAAATGGTAGCAGATTTTTTGAGTTTTCTCATCTCATGTGGGAGATTTCGCTCGTGTGGATATCTTGGTTTATTGTTTGGTATGTTTTTTATTTATGGCTATGAGCATCATGTGGATATTGTCATCATTCTTTATAAAGGTGGCGGCTTATCGTGGTTGTTTTGCACATATTTTTTGGGCTTGCTTGAGGTAATATTTATTATGTCATCTTATCGTGGTTGTGTTGCTTTCTTATAATGACATTGAGCTCTTTATACTCATGTGCTTTGTTGTCCTCGATTTCAGCACGGCCAAAATCATGAGGCAACCCTACAAAACTGGTCCATTTCATACCTTATGGTCTCCGGGAGAGCTTAATCGACTTGGTCAATTAGTTCGTTTCGTTCTTTGCTTTCTATTTTTATTGTTTTCCTTGTTCCTTAAGTTTGCAGTTTTACTTGCAGTTCGGACTTTAAAGTCTGAACTGTAGGGTTCTTTGTTACAAATACACTTCAGACTTTAAAGTTCGGTATGAATTTGTGGTTTTCCTGCTTGTAGTTTAGACTTTAAAGTCTGAACTGCAGTTTGTCTTAGCCTGCAGTTTGGACTTTAAAGTCCTAACTGCAGGTGATTTGCCAATAGCTTGCATGTCGGACTTTAAAGTCCGAAGTACAAGTGTTCCTAGCTTGCATATCATACTTTAAAGCCTGACATGCAACTGTGTGTTGTATTAATGCCGCATTAATTGCTATTAGGGTTTGTTAAAAAGCTTTTTAAAGTTAATTTTTGTGTTTTGGGTTTTCATTGTGGTTTGTCTTCTTCTCCGCGCGCCCTCCTCTACTTTTACTCATCATGATTCAGATTTTCCTTACTCCATTGTCGGATCTTTTTCCATCATCAGTGAAGCAGAAGAGGTAGGGTTTTGTTTTCTTTTCGGGTTTTTCGTTCTTGTTTGTTTTCTTTTTGTTTTTGTTTTTCTTTCTTGGATTTCTCTTTGGAGGGCAATCAAATTTTGTAGTCCGATTGTCTCCCTTGTTCTAGAGGACAATTAGACTTCAAAACCCAATTGCCCTTTGGAGCCCCCCTTCTAAAGTTGCATACTGGACTTTAAAATCTGGTGTGCAGCTGAAGATTAGTCCCTCCGCATATCAGATTTTAAAGTTTGATATGCGGGATCTTAACCTTCACATATCAGACTTTAAAATCCGATATGCAGAGGGGAGTAGGTCGGCATGTCGGGTTTTAAAACCCAACATGTCGACCGGTTGTCCTTCCCCTTTGTAAGCACATCGGACTTTAAAGTCCGATGTGCTTGTTAATGTTTTTCCCCGACACATTGGACTTTAAAGTCCGATGTGTTAATGTTTTTCCCCAGATTGACACATCGGACTTTAAAGTCCGATGTGTTGATAACCCTTTCACAAGATTGCACATCGGACTTTAAAGTCCGATGTGCAAATCAAGGTGTTTTTATTTGCACTTAGGACTTTAAAGTCCGATGTGCAATTTTTGTTTTCAAAAGAGCAGGTCGGACTTTTTTTCCCTGACCTGCTATTTTTGGCAGTTTTACTCCTAAGCCTATTTTGAGTCCTGCTTTTCGATTTGTTTGAGAAAAATTGATTTTGATAATGATGAATAGCTAATCATTAGTGTTGAATGTAGTTATTGTGCACAAATGTCAAATCTCTCTCACAACAAACCCGAGTCTTCCTCAGGACAACCTTCTCCAAGTAAAGCATCATCAAAAAAGATGAAATACAAGTATGACAGGTACTTGAATCTGTACCCAGAGAGTTCGGTGGACTCAAATATTAAGGAGATCAAAGACACCGAAATTGGGCATGTTGATATGCAATAATTTGTTGACTGGGTTCAAAAGGCTCCTGCACATCTAACTAGGTTAATCAAATCTAAGAAACATAAGTATGCATCTTTCCTAGTTGCGGCTCATGATCCTGAATTTGTATTGGCATTAGCTGATCACTTTGATCTGAGCACAAGGCAAGTGAAAGATGAAGATAAGAATGTCATCATGACCCTAGATAGTGTATTCTTCAATAGTGTATTCAAAGGTTCATCAGTTGAAGAAGTAGTTGATATTTCTCAAGAGAGTGCTCAAGAGTACTACGAGAAACATGAGGATAAATGCAAAAAGGTGATCAATATTGTTTATCTCTCTACTAAAAGAACTTCCCTCACCTCACGATGGCCTAAGTCCTTCCACAGGAGTGATTTTAATGAGGAATATAAAGACATGGTCACCATGTTATCCAGAGTGAGGATTAAAGGACTCTCATTATTTTCAAAGCTGGATGTCTTATTACATAAATATAATCAGAAAGGGGGCCGCAAGAATTGATTGAGGAGAGTAGATCAGTGATGTGCTTTGTGCTCAATTGAAGGAGGTCAAGGTAACCCTAAATTTTTACATGACCTCATACCTGGTTTATGCGGCTGCTTCAAAGAAGCAATATCCAGGCTTGTCTACCAGGGGTGACAGAAGAGTGGTGCCCGTTTGGGAGTACTATGACCAGCTGACAATCAATAATCAAGGTAATCATTATAGAAGGGTTAATGACACCTTCTTTGTTGTATGGAAGTTCATTTTTGATAAAGGCCTGCAGAAGAGAAGAATATCAGAGGCTGCTTACAGTAGGGTGTCTCATTTTGGGGGTGTATTTCTACAGTTTCCCACATTCACCTATATCTGAATTGGATGTTTCTCACATGAACCCTTCATTCTTCCAAGATTCCCTTTAAACAAAATCATCCTTATGGAGTTGTGCAGACAACTGATTAGTGTGCATAAAAAACAATCACAAGCACATAAGACTGGGCTAGAATTCCCAGAGTCAATTGGTAGGTATTCAGTACTAACCAATCCCAAGGCCAAAAATATGGAGGAGGAAATGCAATGGAATACCATGAGAAGATTCAAGGCCCGAACCAATTTTGATTTTTGGGGTATAAAGTGTAGCGTAGAAATTAGGAATCATCAAAACATAAGTAAATCAATTAAAACACTAGACATGATAACTCAATCAAAAGAACACTCATTGCAAATGAACCTAATTCTAAGCACACTCAATAGAGGTATGAAAACAAAGCATTTAAAAGAAAATGTCATGCAAACCATATAACAATTCGGATGCTTCTTCCATGCGGCTCCATTGTTGTTCTTTCCTCTTCAATGGGTTTGTGGATCTCACCTACAAGTGCTCACACAATTGAAAGCAAAAAGCTCAAGAGTACTAGAAGCGAAAGTTCGGTAGTTTGATAGAAATTCGGGATTCGGGATTCGAAGGATCAAGGGTTATTAGGGCTTTGATTGAAGAAAATCATCCAATTTATAGAGAAATTGGATAAATGAGCAAATTAGCATGAAAGAGATTTGAATAGAAATTCAAATCAATAATAGCAAAATTATGACATATCTATGACAAATTGCTATGCAAGGCTTATGACAATTCATGACAAATTTCTATGTCAAGAATTTATGACATTTTATGACATTTTATGACAAATTCTATGACAAATTTCTATGTCAAGAATTTATGACAATTTATGACAAATTTCTATGTCATTGCCATAAATTTAGGAGAGAAATAGGTGGAAATTGAATTTAAGAATTAAGAAATTAGGAAATTAGAGAATAATGAAAATAGGAAATTAGAAATTAATGAATTAATCAATAATTTTTCATTTATTAATTAATTCACTCACAAAGAGGAATAATTAGCCAATTAAATGAATATTTAATTGTAATGAGAAAACTTAGGATTAATAAATAATTTAGTAATCCTAAAGGAAGAAATGACACATTAGGTTAAATGATTAAATCATAAAACCCTAGAAGGCGAATTAGAAATGCGAGGATGACAATTAGGTCTATAATTGACTTGATCATGATTTGATTTGATAAATGACCAATGCGACAAAATGATTTGATTGATAGATGCGCCAATTGACGAGGAACAATGACAAATTGATCCAAATTGACATAATTGAGACAGATAACGATCGATGACAAATCGGTTGAAAAATGACAAAATTGACAAAATAGATTGCAAGATGACAAGATTAGACATGACCACGATCGATGACAAATCGATCGCAAGATGACAAGATTGAAGGATTGATGATAAATCGACAAGATTGATAAACCGATCGCCAAATGATAAGATTGAAAATAGGACAAAACCCTAATTAGGATTGATGATGTCCAAAATGATAAGATTGATGATAAAATTGATAAGATTGACAGGAGGACAACAATCGCAAGATTGACAGGATTGATAAGAGGACAAAACCCTAATTAGGATTGACGATGTCCAAATTGATGCGAAATTAGCACGCACATTGATGCAATAAGATAAAATCGATCAAAATCATGACTAGATTATGTTGTCGACAAGACCAAATTTGAGGATGAGGTGACTGAAGAACTGTAGAAGAATGACTCGATGTTCACAAATGATAAAAACCAAGTGCGTAACATAGGAGAAATGTTAATGCGACGCAAAAACCTAAAATGAGGCAATGCGCAAATGTTAAAGTATGACCTCGCAAGCGTTGACCATTTTTGGGTGTCTACATTTTGATTTTTGGGGTATAAAGAACAAACTCAAAAGGACTTATACTCATGTTTATAGGTTTGAGGATGTTTGGGCAGATTGTCAAAATGAGGAGGATATAAGAAGGATGGATTTCAGCCACCTTACTCTGGAACAAATTGAAAATTTGGATCTAGCTAAGATCCCAATGACCATGGAGGATAGAGATGACATAGTGGATCCTATTTATTATGAGAAGAAGATTGTTGACTCCCCAATTCTACTTGTGCAATGGTCAAAGAAAGAAAGAAAATCTATTACACAAAGGATCTCTCCTATCTTAGCAAACATCAATGCTTGGTTGCTAAAACAGAAAACATCAATGCTTGGTTGCTAAAACAGAACCTTAGGATGAAACAACTTCCCACTAGTTCAGGAGATGATGACAACAGTGATGGCCCATTGGGCAAGACAACAATAGCTAAAACAAGAACAAAGAGCAGGGCAAACCCACAAGCACTATCCTCAGCTCCTGTGATACAATCAAAGGGTAAAGGACCCAAAATCAAATTTATAGTTAAAGGGTCAAAGAAGGGTGAATCATCATTCGCATCATAGGAAACAGTGGTGAAGGAGCCAGAACAACCGCCTGCCAATGAAGTTGGAAAAGGAAAGGAGGTTGAAGAAGGTGAAATTCCTCAACAAGAGGAAGTATAGGCAGAAGAAGTATCACATCCAGCTGAAGTTGATGCCCCGATTACCTCACAGGTAATCGTCCATTCTATTGACTCTGACTCTGACTCTGATCAAGAAGATGAAGACTTTCAAGAAGATGGAGATCTAATTATGGGTATAACACAATCAGAGATCGTTGGTCAGTTTTTTACAATAACCAACTTCTCTAATTTAGATGATATCCCTTCATCTACTTATGAATCCACCATGATGGATTTTAATGAGACCATGCAAGATGCACTTACAGAACAAGTTTCAATAGATTTACCCGTCACTACTACCACCACCACGGTAATTCCTCTATTGGTAAGTGTTGAAGTTACATTCACAGTACCCTCCACTCTTCCATCTGTAACTAAAGAGGTAGCAACAACAAATGTTCCACTAGATGCCTCAATATCAGCACCATTAGTAACACTCACAACTGCCCCAAGTTCCAGTCTCCCTGCTTCCGAAGCTTCAACTCCAAGTCAGCAAGGAGCTACTACTCCATCAGCTAATCCAGAACTACCCCTTGGATGGAAGTAGTGGCCCCTAAGAGGAAAAAATGGGTGATATCCCCAGATGAGTTTGACTTTGAACTTTTAGTTCCCCCGAAGCCTAAGGGAACAAAAAAGACAAAGATGGTATCTCAGGTGGTAATAGACCCAGCTTCCAAGAGAAAATACATTGAAGTTATGGTGCCATCGTCAAACAAGGACAAAGGTAACATACAATCTAAAGACTATACCATGCAGGTCATAGAGCTCGAGGTGGAAACACATGAGAGTGTGAAATTATATTCTCAGACAGCCCTTAATTCTTTATTGAGAAGATTGGATCAAGAGAGGGATGAGAAAAATATCTTGAAGCAGAAGTGTGAACAGCTGACCAACATTCTTCTAAAGGTCACACAATCTTCTCAAGAGATAGAGCCTATAGGATCTTCAATAGATACCAAAGCTCTCAAGAAGATTGAACAGGTGGGAGCTAAAGGTTGAGTGATGGATGAGTGGATTTCAAGGATAAGGTTAGAAGGCTCTCATCTTCTGAGCTCAACAGTGGAACTATTGTCTGATTATGAAGTAATCTAGAGTCAGATGCAAGGACTCAAAACCTCTTTATCACAGGAGATTGAGGAGGTTGTGAAAAGTACTACCTTGTGGAGCAAAATGGAGGACTTCAGGATAGATGTCCTGGTTGAGAATAAGGTAATTCCCACAAGGAAGAAGTACATTCAAATCTTGTCTTTATTGTCTCATAAACAAGAGACAATGAAGTTAATGATTGTAGAGCTGGACCAGGAGAAGAAAGAAGGTGACGAAGAGGTTGACCTTATTTTTTCTAAAGTTGGTGATCTCCCTTGCTATTTATATGATAGCGATCAAAATCTCGTCACTGCTGAAGTTGTCACAAGAATTCCTTTCTTTGATGGATCAATGCACAGAACAAGATTTCTCTCTTGATACATTTGATAAACTGTTAGAAATTCAAGTCAGCTTTGAAGTCCTCGCATCCATGTACTCAGGTCAACTTGATCCATTATATCAAGTTGCTTTTATTAACTTGCTATATCAAAATTCATGTAAGAACTACTCAGGTCATCTTAAATCATTATGTCAAGTTGCTTGTATTTTCTTACAACATTTTAAATCTCAATGATGAAAATAAAGCACTATGGATCGCCATTTCATCTCATCTATTATAGGGCATTCCATTGCATATCGCCCATCGATTTACTCATTCATTATTCATATGTATAGTTTTGTGTGCAAGTGTGAACAAAATTAATGTGAACAATTATGTGAAAATTGAGTTGGTCTTGGATACAATTACGACAGAGTACCCCGATACATCATCAAGTGCATCATGCAAAGTCTAAACAACCTTGCATTCCTCTATCATGATCATATCGTCATCATTACATTTAGTTGCATTTCATATCATTTAGTTGCATACAATTACATATAGTTCATTATCATTTATTGACATTAGTCTTATTATATCATTTCATCATTGCATAAATCATGACATTTAGATTCATCCATATAATAATTTGTCCTTGATTGTGTTATCCATTAATATGCATTCATTTAGTGTCAGTTACCAATCATCATCATTTATCATCATTTATCATCATTTATCGTTGCATACATCTCTTTATCTATCCATTAGTTAAGTGAATTCATTTACCCATTTAGTATATTTTCATACTCATTCAATGCATTTCATTTTAGGATTCATTACAAACATGCATTCATTCTACTTTTTAAATTGCATTAAGGTGCAGTTATTCATAAGTTGCATTATCATTTCACTTCATCATATTTTCTGACGTTTAGAATCATCAACAAAATCATTGGCCTTAACATTGGTTCATACATTATCCATATGCATTTATTTAGAAATCATCATTTAAACATTTGTACTTTACATTTGTTTATCCATATTACATTCATTTAACAAACCATCTAGATGCATTTACATATATACATCATTCATTTACCGCATAAAATCCTAAAATCATAAAATCATTATCTCATTGTCTCATCAAAATCCAAACAAAGTACCATCATAATTGTAGGATTTTGTCAAGATCAAGGGCACAATGAAAAGCATAAAAGAGACAATAGAATGACAAGAACAAACTGTATTCTCATCAATATACAAATGATCAACTGGATTAACCAATACAATGAATAGAGGCCTGCTTATATAGGCAAGGCCATATGGATTTATGAGCACACAAATATGACATGTGGCTCAATGAGAAACAAGGGTAGGTAAGAAATACTAAGGGTAGGTAGGAGAAATAATATAATATTCCACAAGAGGTGGATGACCCACCAAATGTGGAGTGTAATAGCAAAATAAGACCACAAAAGGTGGAATTTCTCCTACAAGCTCTATCCCTAAGTGCACACTTCCCTAAGTGTCTCAAATCCAAACTACGAAGAGATGCATTATCCTAAGTTAACTTAAGTAAGTGTAATAATATCCTAAATGAATATTTATTTACACCAACACCCCCCCTTAAGTGCAACTTAGGGGAATGAAGACTCAAGTCAACAATGCAAGATGGGTCCCGGCTACTAGGCCATGATAGGTACCCATGTACAATATGCAAATGCAAGCAAAACTATGCAATGCAATCTCTCACAAACGGAGAAAGGGAGAAAACCTAGTGGGAAAAAACTCCCCCGCAAAAGAGAGATGAATGTACAAAAGACTCTCAAAGAAGAAAGACAAAACCTCAAAGAGGAAAAAGTCCCCCCCATAAGAGAGGAAGGAGAAGTCAGCTAACCCCCCCGAATGACACATCCCGCACCCCCAAGAGTGCTCGCAACTGCTAGAACTTACTCTCGGTGAAAGGCTTGGTGAATATGTCAGCAACCTACTCTGCTGTAGGACAATACTGCAAATAACTTACTCTCAGTGAAAGGTTTGGTGAATATGTCAGCAACCTGCTCTGTTGTAGGACAATACTGCAAATCAATGACCTACTCCTGGATGAGCTCTCGGATATAGTGCATATGAATCTTGATGTGTTTGGTCCGCTGGTGCTGGACCAGGTTCTTCGAGATTGCAGTAGCATTCTGATTGTTGCAATGTAGAACTGTCGGCCATGGAGTGGTGAAACCAAACTCTGTGAGAATCTGCTGGAGCCAAATGGTCTCAGTCACTGCATTTACAGTGCCTCCATACTCAGCCTCAGTCGAAGAGAGAGCAATAGCATGTTGCTTCTTGCTCTGCCAACAAATGGGGCCAGAACCAAGGTGAAAATTGTAACCAAAAGTAGACTTACGATCAACTAGATCGCTAGCCCAATCGGAGTTTGTGTACCCAACCAAGCGAAGTCCTGTGCCTGCTGCATAGTGAATCCCATAGTGATGTGTACCCTGGATGTAATGAAGGATGCGTTTGGCAGCTTTCCAATGAAGCTCATGTGGATCCTGCAGGAAGCGAGAAACCATGCCAACTGCAAATGAAATATCAGGGCATGTATGAGTCAAGTAGATGAGACTACCCACAAGCTGACGATACAAAGTGGCATCAACTGGTGGAGAAGAACAATGAGCCTCAAGCTTGACTCCTGAAAGAAAGGGAGTCGGGGCAAGCTTACAATCAGCCATATGAAAGCGTGCAAGTAGATCAAGAGCATACTTGGGCTACGATAGTGTAATCTCAGAAGGTGACTGTGAAATCTCTATCCCGAGAAAGTAGTGCAAAAGACCCAAGTCAGTCATAGCAAATATGTCATGCAAAGCAGATTTGACCCTGCTAATGATAGATGAAGTACTCCCTGTAATGATCAAGTCATCAACATAGAGCACAAGTATCAAGTGAGAGTCATCCTATCGCAAAATGTAGACATTCGAATCGGAATGACACCTGGTGAACCCTGTGGAGAGAAGAAAGGAATCCATCTTGGCATACCAAGCCCTGGGGGCCTGCTTAAGGCCATAGAGAAATTTCCTTAGTCTACAAACCAAGGAAATATCCTGGATGAAACCCTGTGGCTACTCCATATAAATCTCCTCATCAAGATCACCATGAAGAAAATCACTCTTCACATCCATCTGATGTACAGCCCAACCATGAGCTGCAGCAATAGCAAGTGTCAAACGAATGGAGTTCATCTTCGCTACGAGGGCAAAGGTCTCAGTATAGTCAACACCTACAACCTGCGAGAAACCCTTTGCAACAAGCTGAGCCTTATACTTATCCACACTACCATCTACTGCAAACTTGGTCTGATAGATCCACTTACATCGAACCATCTTTCTCCCCTTAGGGAGATGGACTAAATCCCATGTGTTGTTCCTCATCAAGGAACTATACTCTTCCTCCATAGCTTGGACCCACTCAGGAACCCCTGATGCTTCCCTAAATGTCTGTGGATCGGAAGTGGTAGCAATGAATGCATGTGGAAGATCTTGATGTTGTGATCGATTTCTCTGTGTATCTGAAGGATCCCCAACAAGAGAACCCACAAACTCAAGTGTCTGTCGAGCCCAATGAGGTCTAGGTGGAGGTGGAGAATGAGGCTTCTCAACTGCAAGTGGACCCTGCGGAGGTGGAACCCTGCGAGTCGGAGTTGAGGGAGTCTCATCATCTGAATCACTAACATCACTATCCACAATGGAGGAAGATGGAGGAGGTAGAGAGGCTAAGCTAGGAGAGCTTTCCTCAAAGTGAACACTCCTCTCAATGAATACCTCATGTGTCTCTGGATCCATCAATCTGTATGCCTTAACATCCTCAGGATATCCAACAAATACGCAAGGTTGACTCTGAGGTTCCAATGCCTTGCATTTCTGTGGAGGTATGCGAGCCCATGCTGGACACCCAAAGACTCTGAAATGTCTCACAATCAGTTTCCTACCAGCCCAAGCTTCAAAATGAGTAATACCTTGCAAAGCTTTGTGAGGAACCCGATTCTGGATGTGTGTGGCATACAGTTTCCTACCAGCCCAAACTTTGTCCTAAACTGCCAACCAAGCAAAGGCCCCAGTTTTGGGAAGACAAGCCAAATGCCAAAACAACTTATAAGGCCAAGAAGATAAATATTTAGCAACCATAAGAGAGTTGTAACCATCTTTAACAATGTACTTACTAGAAATATTCTTTGTCCAAATATGTTCATCCTTAGAATCAGAAAGAAATACAATTCTATCCCCCAAAATCTTTTCAAAATCTAATTTCATGCTTTAATCAACATCTAAGAAATCAGTCGACTTCCATCTAGCTAGCTTAAGGGGTCCACTAGTCACAATTTCAAAATAATCTGCTACAAAAACACCCCAAAGGGAGGAAAGAACAGTGATCAGAGGAGACAAATCCCTAATATTCACCAAAGGTGTTTGTCCATTCCATACTTCATTCCAGAATCTGACCTTTTTACCATTATGAACAATCCATGAGAGATGAGGCAAAATAACTGATCTACATTTACAAAGGAAATTCCAAATAGAAGAACCCGAAGGCAAATTTGAGACTTTAAAAATGTACTCTCCCAGTCCATTATTTAAATATTTGGCAAACATAATCTGTGCCCATAAGGAGCTAGGCTTGTCATATAATTTCCAAACCAACTTAGCACCTAAGGCTAAATTCTGATTCTCTAGACTCTGAATTCCTGTTCCCCCAAGTTCCTTAGGCAAACATACCTTATCCCATGCAACTAAAGGGAGTTTCTTCTTGCCATCTTTATTATTGTTCCAAAGAAAATCTCTAAGAGTATCCTGTAAACTAACAATGGCTTCTTTTGGAGACTTCAAAACAGACATGAGATATATGGGAACAACATTCAAAACAGACTTGATGAGAACAATTTTACCTGCCAAAGTTAACCATCTATGATTCCATGAGAGAATTCTTTTAGAAATGACCGAAATAATGTTATCCCAAAAACCAATCTTATCATGTTTAACAAAGAAAGGAATCCCAAGGTAAGTACATGGAAGATTTCCAGTCTCAAATCTGCAAAAGGATTGCAACCTATGCTGAACCAGTTGTGATTTATTAAGGAAAAAAATCTTTGATTTATCACCATTCACTTTCTGACCAGAAAATGATGCATAATTTTGTATTATTCCTTCAATCACTTTTGCCTCAACTAACAAAGCATGTCCAAATAATAGAGTATCATTTGCAAAGAGACAACGAGAAATACTTTGGGGAATATTCTGAATCCTTATACCTTTCCAAAGCCCCCCAACTTTAGTTTTGGATTCTTTAAAAGAAACCTTGTTGTCTAAGTATTCTTTGGATGGTGACTATATCTTTTGTGGTATTCAAATAGAAAACATTTGATTAGATCTTTTTTTTTTTTTGGATGTAGGCATAAATCATCCAATAAGGTTAGTAGAGTTGGTAAATTGTGCTCCACTCTTTTGAGTTTATTCAAATTTAGTATTGGTAATTCATCTCATTGTAACCCAAGAGCTACATGCATAGGTAGATTTGAACACGACAATATTAGTTTAGTTCACTTATTTTTTCTATTGCTATAAGGATGGTATTAATAATCAAAAGGACACTTGGGATCTCTTTGTAGAACTTGAGAAAGCTTGTGAACTTGAGCGCAAACTCGACTTGTATTGGGACAAAAACCTTACCCAACTTTGATTTCAAGCCTTCCCAACAAAACTCGATAACTAAGAAATTAAATAATATTAATCATAATAAAATAATAATACTTTTATATATATATATATATATATATATCAATTGAATTATTTTATATATAAAGGGACCCACACTAGGAGTCGCTGGTTTAACCAAGTTGAATATTAGACAAGGTTTGAACATGCGTCAATCATCCGTTCCTTTCAATGGCTTGACCAGCTGGTCTACACCTTGAGGTCATAATAATATTATATTTTTATACTTTTAGTAAACAAAGCCTAAATATATGTATTTTTATTTTTTAATAGTTAAATGCTATCCACTATTCAATGGTGGGGGGCAAGATATTGATGAGGCTAGTTGTGTGATGTTGTACTATACTGTATGTTCCTTTGGAGCTTTTTGAGTCTTATGATTTGATGTGTTCATTGACAGCTGGTTGACTGTGGTTGTGTATCATTTTTTTCAGAACGAGATTTGATAAAATGGGGTTCGTAGTACAAAAAGGCGTCCCTTAAAATAACAGAAAAATAAAATGAAGAAAATCGACAGTTCTGACCTACACGTTCTTCTCAAATGATTAATGCATTCTGCATAATGAGTAGGACGATCATGTGGGGTGTAGAACGGTAGGTGTGGAAAGAAAGTCTAGGTTTTATCATTTTCTTCGACAATCGTATTTTTTCCAGTTCAGACAACGCATTTGTATCTGAGATTGCTACTTTATCAGTGCATTAAATATTGTGATTATGATGCGCATAAAATATGTAGGGTAGAATAGGAATGGGGCTTAACCTGTCAATTTTTTATGAGCATCTTTCTTCCTAACAGTCTTCATCCTTGTGACTTTGATTCATGCATTATTAAATCTCTCTTTACTCGCCCACTCGGATACATAGATTTTCATTAACAGTTGAGGTTCAGTACTGCTCATAAACATGGCCATGACAAACAGACCTCATGCTCTAATGTTGGCCTTTCCCACTCAGGGCCATATTAAGCCCATGATGCAATTTGCCAAAATTGTGTCTGCCCGGGGATTTCATGTCACTTTTGTTAACACTGAAAACATGCATGAGAAAATGTTGAAATCTGGATCGATCCAGTCCATGGGTGGGATTAATTTCGAAACTATTCCAGATGGCCTTCCTCCTCAGCACGGTCGTACCAGCCAGATTGATGAGCTCTGTAAATCCATCACAAATAATTGCTCTCCACATTTCGAAAAGGTGATAGATAAGTTGAATAACTCAGCAGATGTCCCTCCATTGAGCTGCATTGTCTACAATGGAGTTATGAGTTGGGCTCAAAAATCGGCCAAGCGATTGGGAATTCCCGGAGTATCATTCTGGACAGCCAGTGCTTGTGGCTTCAACATTTACATCTCAATGCCTCTTCTTGTGGAGAAGGGATATATTCCTCTCAAAGGTATGTTTCTTCCACCTTCTTTTCCAAAGGCCTTGATTTGGAGTCCTGGCAGGATTTGTTTTGTTGCCTTCCCCCTGTATGATAGCCTTTCTCAATTCTTAGAAGAAAATAAAGAAAGCATAGATAATTAGAGGAACCCTTTACAGTTTATATGGTCGAAGTTTAGTTAGATAACTACACAGATATGTGTTGGAAGTTGAAGTCCAACGGATTCTTCCTTTGTTTGCCGCCAAAACTCTTGGCTATTCATATTCTCTTTGCAAGTTTTTTAAGAGCTGATTGTAATTCATTTGTAAAAGGTTAATTGCTGGAGCTGATTGCAGCTTTGTATATGTAAACCAGATTGGTGATTAATAGATTGATTCTCCTGCTTCAAGTGTGGATGTAGGCAATTGCCGAACCACGATAAATCTGTGTGTCTCATTGTTTGTGTTGTGTATTGTTAATTTTGTTTATCTGTTGTTTTTCAATTCGATTTTTCATCCTTAATTTTCTCACTTTGTATAAATAGATGTATGAGGAGAACGGCTTGTGCGGGTATGGAGATAAAAATAAGCGTTCTAAATATAGAGTTGGAATATTAATTTGTACCACTTGTATGGAAAGAATTGCATTTAAGGATATGTTTTGCTAAAAATATAATTTGAATTGAAAAAATAGCTATAGTTGTACATGAATATACATGTTTGTTTTTCTATTTTTAGCTGTCATTCATGTGCCAAAGACATCTATTATTGAGATAGAATTGTAATGTTTTCTTTGACTCTGATCATTAGATCACTTTCACAATTCAGAAGCTTGTAATCCCAATTTGAATGAATATAAAGTTTTATTTGCTTTGTGAAACAATTCTGTGGTTATTGATATCAGAGCTATTTATTTTCTTCAAGACAGACTGCCATAAAACTCAATAAAAGAGTCCAATCCAAATCCTTTCCCATTACTTTATGTGGACCATCGTTCCAATCTGAAATATTCAGTCATTTTTGTTATTGCACCCTCATTTCCTTTCATTTAATCTCATAAACAATCCCCAATGTAATTTTTAGTTTCTGACTTTGTTCAGACATACACTTTACATATCATTTATAATATGGACCAGAGTCTTCAATCTGAAATCTTTGTGATTAAGAGTCAAGGATTGAAAGGTATCCATTCTGCACAATTTACATTTATTTTGTTTTAATCCACATGACTAACAAAAACACATATATCATTTGTGAGACAGATAAAAGCTATCTCACTAATGGGTATCTAGAAGATGAGATCAGTTGCATTCCTGGGATGCCCACATTGCGTATAAAAGATGTGCCAAGTTTCTGCCATGATCCTACTAATTACATGTATGAGTTTGTAGAAACCCAATGCCAGGCAGCTCTCTTGGCCGATTTCATGGTAGTTAATACATTTGATGAGATAGAGGGCTCAATAATAGACACACTTCGGGCCAGGATTCCTGTGTATAGCATAGGCCCTGTTTTACTTTCTGTAGCAGAAGAAACAGATGGATTGTCTGCAAGTATATTTACTGAAGAAACAAGCTGTGTAAAATGGCTCGATAGTCAAGAACCTCATTCGGTTATTTTTGTGTGCTTTGGAACCATGGCAGTTATCTCTGAAAGGGAGCTTGTAGAGTTTGCATGGGGTCTAGAGGCCAGCATGCAACCATTTCTATGGGCTATTCGTGCAGATCTTGTTCGTGGGGCTTCCGCTGTGTTACCTGTAGAGTTAATGGAGAAAGTGAAGGGAAGAGGTCTTTTTGTAAGCTGGGCACCTCAGGTAGAAGTGCTCTCACATCCTTCTGTGGGAGGTTTCTTAACTCACAATGGATGGAACTCCACTTTAGAAAGCATTTGTGCGGGTGTACCCATGATTTGTTGGCCATTCTATGCAGAACAACAGATCAATAGGACTTATGTGAGCCAGGTTTGGAAAATCGGGATTTCGATGAATGACTATGTGACAAGAGGAGTGATGGAAGAAATGGTGAGGAAACTGATGAAAGGGAAGGAAGGGGAAGAAATGAGGAGGAGGAGTGCTGAGTTGAGAGATTCTTCCATTAAAGCGGTCAAGAAAGGAGGATCTTCTTACAATAATTTGGAGAAGATTTTAGAGGCGATGGAAGGAAGAAAGGATATATGATTGATCTAATTTATTTTAGATTGCTTGGACATTTTTATGATTATGTATTAATTTGTGTTTGATAGTTTACAATTTAGATAGTTTTCAATTACTGGTAAATATTTATAGTTATTTTAATGAGTAAAAAGAAATTGTTTTACAAAATTAATATATGATTAATCTAATTTATCCTAGATTGATTGGACATTCTTGTGGTTATATATTATTATTTATTAGTTTAATAATTTGTGATTGATAGCTTACAATTTAGATAGTTTTCAATTATTGGTAAATATTTATAGTTATCATAATACATAAAATGAAATTGTTTTATAAAATTAATTCTAATATAAATATAATTTTTTGTATTTATTTGTGTTATATGTAAACGTAATTTTTATTATTATTTTATATAAATTTAATCTTACTTATTAGAATAATATCAAAGCAGATATTTTTAAAATAAAAGGAATAAGTTTTTTTCAAAATATGAGAATTTTATATGTTCAGTAATTTGTATGTATTATTTCAGTATAGCCATTCCCATGGATTTTTTGGATGACATTATCTACTATTACCTATACCTATATTAATGACATGTGCTTTTGTCACATGGTCTTGTACTAGATACCTATATGATGTTCAGCGATACTTGTTATTGTTATTTTCACATATACATACACATATGTAGACTTGATATGTGTAGTGCTTTCACTATTATTACTTTCATTTAAATGTTATGCTAGTTGGGTTAATATTATGATTATGAATTATTGGAAGTAAATAAATAATTAAATCTCATTTAATTATGTATTGTTGAGTTATTAATGGAAATGAGAAAGGGGGCCAATAGCACCCAAAGTCAAAAATCAAAATAGAAACAAAACCAATTACAAAGACAGCACAACATGACAACCAACCAAACAACAGATTGAAGCCAAACATATTACATCTTCTCTTGTTATACAGTCCAAAACTAGAGGTCTTTATCAGATTAGTGGTTCTTATACATATTACTCAAATTAAATGATTTTATCAATTTAGAAGAAACAACTGTTTACGAACACAATCGAATTCTTCTTCATTACTTTGCAGCACTCTTTCTTTTGACCTCTGTGTGTGTGTCAAATGTGAGATAGAATTCTCTCTTTTAAGTTCTGTTCTAATATTTAGTTTGACTGGCACTACAAATGGAGCTTATCTCCTTCAAAAATATTATTACATTTTCCTGTTCATTTAGAAATCAATTACATATAATTTTCCATAAGCATACAAATTTCTCCCGTTAGAAAGCATTAATAATTTATTCTTATTAATTTGCCAATAACCCTCTTACCTCTGCGCACTTCCTCTTTTATGCTCTGTAAACTGCAATCAAAATCTTTGTCTTCCTGTTTGTATTCCTTTCTCCTCTCACATACTCTCTTGCCTGTAATCTATGTACATCTTCACTTGTTTAACCCCATGCAAGAGTTCTTAATTATTTGAATCTTCATACTATGAGCTGTCCTCTCTTTTAGCGCACAGCTTTCTACCTCTCTTTTAGCGCACAGCTTTCTTCCTCTCTTCTATGTTATGTATCTTCTCTCACAAAACTATTACCTTCACCCACGGCCAAGTTGTTCTTTGTAGTTTCTCTACCATCTGCACACTTTATGTTTAGCGCTATCACTTCCATTATAAACCATCTCGGCTTCCTTAATTTGCAACCTTCTTTCCAAATTCTGTCGGCCCTTTGCGCTTCCTCTTCATAATATTCGATGGACCCTCATTATACTTTAATGGTAGCTTCTTGTCTTTTGTCTCTTCAATTCATAAAAATGTTTTTTTTAATTTTTTACCCCCAAAGGACCATAATAGGATGGTTTATATGTTTATGTAATGTCCACCAGATTGACTCACAAAACGGAGCTGAGTAGTAGAACTTGTGACTGCAGCATTATTATTATTTTGGGTGATGCAAATTTGTTGGTGGTCTGGCTGCTCCTGCATGAGACTTGTAAGAAGTTTGTAAGCATAGGCTCACAAAACGGAGCTGAGTAGTAGAACTACTCTTTCAAGTTGCGAACAACTTGCAGCATGCTCCCAGACTGTTCAGCACATCCAAATCTAGCCTTTACTCACTCTGCCTATCATGGGATTCAACTCACCGTACATGGAAAGTCATAGATTCGGCATCTTTTTGTTGTACACGATCTTTGTAGTTTCTTCAAAATTTTCATAATAATCTGGTTTAAACCTAATTGAATCTTTACTCTTCAAACTTTAATAACAGCTATGATTGCTTAAAAATCTCTGTATAACTTCAAAAAATTTCTTTGATTTATATAGAACTAACATGGCAGATAGAATTATAACTATTAATATTATTTTTCTTTCTCTTCTACATTCTTGTAGATTGTAACTGTTAATGCAGAATAAAAAATAAACAAAAGACATATAATCAAAGACACAAACACCAGATTTATTGTGGTTCACCATAAAGGCTACATCCACTTTGAAGCAGGAAAAAATCCTTTATTAATCTCTAGTTTTTATAATATATGCAAAAGCAGTTCTCTCCATAAATAAGTAGACATAATTGTCTTATCCAAAATACGAATGCCCAAGAGATAATTGGAGGGACACCATGACGACCATTGGACTTCATATATCCAAAAAATCTTCCACTTGAAGTCCAACGATTACTACAACATATCAGAGACTTTCTCCAACTTTGCTCCTAATGTCACATCTTGACAATGTCGAGAGAAGCTCGACAAAACTCAAACTTCTCCCTCAAAACAATCTTTGTCGATTCATCAACTAGATTCAAATTACTATCAATCTTCTCTACTTGCAACATGCACTTTTCAAGCACACTTTGGATAAAATGAAACTACACATCAATATGTTTGGTACAATTATGAAATGCAACTTGCTTTGCCAAGTGAATAGTGATACTACAATAAAAAAATAAAATTGAACCATGTTGTTGGCAGTAAATTCATCAAAAAATCACTGCAATCATATAATTTCTTTTGCTCTTTTGGCGAGAGCAATGTATTCAGCCTTTGTAGAAGAAAGCGCAACCAATTGTTGCAATTTGGATACCCAGCTGATCATTGCCCTAACAAATGTAAATGCATGACCTATAGTTGATCTTCTCTTATCTAAATCATTGGCCATATCAGATAAATAGAAATGATCAGCTAATGGAGTGCTAACAACCTTGCATTTGTCATACAAAACCTATCCACGATCTTGTTAATAAATTTTTCTTGGGACAACTTAATTTTCTTCTTCCATCCATCCCAAATTATGGTCATTCCAAGTATTCTCTTTGCTGCCCCTAAGTCCTTCATTGCAAACCTTTGAGCTAAGTGTTTCTTCAAATTCATCAACAACCCTCATGCTAGTACCAATTACCAACATGTCATCAATATAAAGCAATAGTAGAACAAACTCAACATTAGGAAGCTTCTTGTAGTAAAAAAAATGTATACAATGTTTTAAGGGAACCAACCCTAAGGAATCACCAAATTCCTTTCTTAAGAACACCAACTTTTACAAATACAAACTTTTTAGTTTGAGCACCAACTTAGCATCCTTTGGTACCAACCATAAGGATGTTACAAATAAGTTGTTACAGATTTCAATTTGCAATATTATACTTTACAAATTTTGAGGGTATACAAACAAAGTTTTAAAAATTCAAAATAGTCACCCTTCAAATAATTTGATCTGTTTTACACAATACAATAGTTGTAACATACAAGTAGATGCTTACAAACTCGATATTATTAGCAATCTTCTTATCACCTATTCATATCAACTCAAAACAAACCCATCAATAGAGATTTATCACTGCTCTCATATAACTGATTTTGTTCTTGTTTAACTTGATTCAATTTATAGCACACACACCATACAGTTTTGATCTTCAACAACACCATGACTTTCATCGTATACTCCATACAAAAAAATTTCTCGGCAATTACTTCAATGCTTTCCCTACAACATCGAACTCATCAAAATTTGTGCTTCTACAATCATAAACTCATTCACATCTCATAGGAGTTTCTAATTTTTCCATTCAAATTGATATAAAATTTATCAAAGACATTCCAAACATGATTTGCATTTAATCACCTTTTCTTTATCAACACTTCACATACCTTTAAAAAACATCATCGAGCCTTTCACTCCCCTTAAAAGAATTCCTTCATTGGGTAAAGAGTTAGATGGTAGTTGAAAAACTACTCAAAAAAATTGTAATTGTAACAAAAACCAAACCCTTTTTTGTCTCACGTGAAGGAGAATGCATACATTGTCTTTTTGCAATAATGGTAATAGTATATAGTTTGTAAATAATACAGTTATCAACTAACTATTATACTATTGGGGTGGATAGACATGGATCTTGTAAACTCACAAACACAAACACATCAAGCACATAACACACACATACATAGAACATTCACATGTAACTAAGCTATGACATAGATAGACATTTTTTTATTTCTTCTGCTACAAAATAGTTTACATTCACCTCTCTTTATAGAGGTCGTTAGAATTATCTAGAAGCATATAGATGAGGTCCTTGGTTTAGAAGTTTCTAGATTTATTTCGTTATTGTTTGATTACTTTCTATTATCTTCTTGCACCAACAATTTTATTTCTCATTGAACTCTATGAACTCTGTAGTTAATGTAGGTTGGTGGTGGTAGTCGGTAGAAATTACTAATTTTTTCTTACCCTCCCCCTTAATTTCTACCACTAATCGATTGTTTTGAATATACATGCCATGATCTAGTAGAGATGGGTCCTGGCCTACAACGTTTTTAGGTACCCATTTACAATCACTATAATTCACAATAATCAAATTATGGAAATGAATTTTTTTTCCTTTGTCTCCAATGAAGTCTGAGGACATCCTCAAGTTCTTTTCTTCCATAACTTGAAACCACTTCTAGATCTGCTGATCTTTTCTTAATCACGACACCTTTATATTGGCTTTATCCAACTACTGCAACAGTCTCTCAAATCTATGATTTTTAAATCTTCAAAATGTCCATCTTGATCTTCTTGCAACTTCACTTTCTATATGTACATCTTGCTAGACAATAGTTTTCTATGACCCAAAAATATTTGTTGTCTTTGAACATTCAAACCTTTCTTGATTACCATCAACATATGAATATTTAAACTTAAAAAACCTTTCATACCTATAATCTTCTACCAAATTGATCCATAACACCATCCTTAATCCATTTGCATAACTCTTATTATAGATTCATTCTTTGACACTTTGTTCCAACACCATTTTTTACAATGATTCTTCAATCCACATATTGCACAAGTATTAATATCGCAACATGTGTCTTTAATATGTCCTTGCCTATGACAATGAGTACATTGAATACATTGCTTTGTTTGAGTTGATTTTCTTTTAGCTGGAACACCTATATCTTACTTTCCTCTACTCTTGTTATACCTAAGACCCTCATATTTTGGCCTCATTATTGGCTCAATGTGTTCTTTGATTCCTTGCCCATACTTTCCTAAACCTTTACCTTCATAACCCATTTTGTTCATTATCTTTAAACTGCCATTTTAGAAGCAACTTTTTTTTGTCTCAACACATCTAACAAGATTTTTAGACTCGTTAACATGTTCATCTCTATCACAAACAACTTCAATAGAATAACACTTACCAAATGAAGAACACAAATCTTCAATGTCATATGAAACATCACTAACTAATGGCTTTTTCTTCAAACTTTCATTCTCTTGTCTTAGTGATGATATTTCCTTCTTGTATAAACTGTTCTCATCTTCTACTTTCTTTAGTTTCTCTTCTAAATCATTAAACAACTTCACTCTTTGTTAAAATTCCTCATAGTTTTTCTTAATCTCATCAAACAACGTCAAATTTTCCTCAAGCTCTTTATTTTTCTTTTCAACTTTGTTCAATTCTTTGCAAAGATCACAATTTTTATCTAGTAGTTTGCATTTTTTTGTTGTTCTCTATCTTATAATTCTATAAAATGATATTCTTTATAATCTATTTTCATCTGATAAGAATAATGGGTATGGATAAGATTAACCTCAATCATTAGTGTTTTGATCTGGTGTGTTGAGATTTACAATGGATTTTAGGAGTCTTATTTTTTTTTCCATGCGAGTGTTGCTTAGTTGATGTGAACTGACAAAAATGGCTTTTGTTGGGTTGGGTGGTGTTTTCTAAATTAATTTTTCTCTTTCTTAACTCTTTTTCCTATTTTCCCATTGAAACAAACAAATCTTTATTCCCCTTGAATTTTAATATAATAATTTGTCTTTCGGCTTTGATAGTTTTGCGTGCCTTCACTTCCTTGATTCCTTTATCACTACAGTTATCAATTTCCTTTAGTGGTTGATTACTCTTCCTTTCACACTCACAATATTTAATACTTTTAATTTTTCACCTCCATCTCTTAATTTTTCTATCTTCTGATGAAAATCTGTGAACAAATTAAAAAATACAAAGACTTTTCTTCTTAACAATGGATTTATCTTTATTTGTAATCTTTGAACACTTATTTATCCAATTTGTAAACCTCTTTCGGACAACAATTTTCAACATGTTCTAATCTTAGCTATCTGCTTTATTAACAATGACAATGATCAGACTAAACAAACTTTCTTTTTTATTAACAATGACAATAATCAAACTCAAAAAACTTTCTTCACAAATTTCTATGTTGTCCCCCCTTAACATCAACACCAATTATTATTGTAACTTCTTGATATGAATGTTTAAAAATAACTTACCACATCAACAATTTTGTATGACTATAATATGAGTCGGCAGAGGTAAAAGTAGAAAGATTTGATTACAATATGCTCTGTACAAATTAGAATTTTATTAACTTCAGTCCTCACTCACCCGTGATCTCTGTTTCTTCAATTTGGCAGGTTCAACAATCTCCTTAAAAATGTGTTCTCAAAAGACCTCCTTATCTTCTATGCTGCAGCTGTGTTCTTATGGCAACCTCACAATTTGACAACTTTTTCCTTAATGTTTCCCTTGTAGAACTCCTTCTGCAAACATTTGCTTTTCCTTTACTGCGACAAGATTAATTGGAGGGGCAAATACTTGACAGTTCCTATCGTTTTAGTAGTGATCTCCATACTTGCAAACCTTCAATCTTTTGATATTTTTAATGATGCGATAGCAGAAAATTTGGTCATCTTAAAACTGAGATCGTACCTCTATGGCCGGTAGCGTCTGTTGCATTCTTATTGACCTGACAACTTGTCTTTCTTCTGTTGAAGCTTAGAAAAAAATAATGTTCCTTCTTAACACTCTTCAATTTGTGCTCTGCTCTTCAAAAAATTTCATGAACCAGACTGATAAACACAACACTTGCAATCTCTGTACAAATTTGATCAGGCTTACACTTTTCTCTATCTCAAGCTTCTGTAACTCCCTTACCGTGTGCTCTGATACCACTTTGCTAGGGTGGATGGACATGGATCTGGAAAACTCACAAACACAAACACAAACATATCAAGCACATAACACACGCAGACACTTCTTGCACCGACAGTCTTGTTTCTCATTGAACTCGCTAGACTCTATAGTTAATGTAGGTTGGTGGTGGCAGCTGGTAGAAATTACCAGACTATTCTAACATATACAGTTAGCAATTTTTCATCATACAGTTACAACCACACACAACTAACATCAACATGAGCAGCTCGTGAAGTTTTAAATTGATCTTACTGTGACTTAATCAACATTACCTTCATGATGTGAAGTGTTGAATCTATCTTACTGTGACTCAATCAACATCACCTTCTTACTGTTATACCCATTTTCATGTTGGGAAAGAGAAGATCATGAATATCAACCTTATACTTAGTATGTACAAATTCAACAAAGAAGATAGATTTGCAAGTTGTTTTTCTGCAATTTGTGATAATGATTGTGTGTTGTTGACATCAATGACAAAATTTCTTATACTTTTAACATTATAAATTATTTTGTATCTCATCAGTGGCCCATCCTAGGAATTATGATCATTTGACAAAATGCTCTACCTTAAATCAGAATTGATATGTTCTGTCACTGCCTACATTGCACCAAGACCATCTATAGAGGTATTGCCTTGTTGTATTGGTGATTATGGCATGTTAGGCATCCCATGTCCCCCATCAAATAGCCCCTATGAATTACTCCTCCTTGCTACCATATAATCTTGTGGTCTTAAATCTTGTGAATGTTCGATGTTGTGAAAAGAACCAGAATAATTGTTGACTTGTATTTGAAGACAGGAAATGGGGATGATGAAAGTGAGAGAGAGGCGATATAGTGGTATCCTCCTCACATGTTGAGAACTGTGAAAGTGGAGACAAAGGAACTCTCAAGGGATCATTCTCACACACAAGCCATGATAAGGAATACTCACAAGGAACAAATTTTGTATATTGTGTGGGAGTATGATCAACTATCTCATGGATAGGTCGTTCCTCTATCATGGATGGAAAACTCAAAACTTCGTGCTCCCTCAATTCATTTATATATTTAAAATTTTGATAAACCTTTGTAGGATGTAGAGTTTAAACTATTGTCACTAAGGGGCTTTGAAATAATATGGTTGGTTCCTCCTTGTACACATGACTATAGATTTAATCCAATTGGTGGTGGCTAGAGATTATTATTTGTAATGGGTAATAGAGGCACATATTCTTTTATTGGATTTTTATGTATTCATTAAAAACATCTTTGTTGCAAATAATTTGTTTGAAAACTAGATCCCATAATCTAAAACAATAATGTTCCTCGCAATAGCCAATGAATATGCATCGTGTAGATTTAGGATTCAATTTTGTTCACTTTTCCTTAGGGACATCAATGAACGTTTCACAACCAAACACTCACTAGTGATTATAAGAATTTGTCTTCCTAGCCATCTCTCCTCTAAAATGTCAAAATCCAATTGAGATGAAGGTACTCAATTGATCAAATTCACCACTGTATTACAAGCCTCTGCCCAAAATTCTTTTCCTAGGCCTGCATTAGAGAGCCTACACCAAGCTCTCTCTAAAATTGTTCTATTCAATCTTTTTGTTGCACCATTTACATGAGGGGTTAAAGGAACTATTTTAATCCTATGGATGCCATTATCTACACAAAAACTATCAAATTCTGAAGAACAAAACTCTCCCCCATTATCTATTTTAAACAATTTTTTTTGTGCCAATGTGATTCTCAACAATGGCTTTAAGAGCTTTAAATTTTGAAAACAATTTTGATTTTCTATTGTGGCTAAAAATCCCTTTTTTTTTAGTACTATCATCAAGAAAGGTAGCAAAATAATTAGCTTGTCCAATGGAGGTTACCTCCATAGGACCGAATACATCCGAGTGTATGACCTCCAAGGGTGTAGTTTTATTGTGATGATTGATTTTCAAGAAGCTGATCCACCTTTTTTTTATATGAAGACAATGCTCACACAACTCCAAATCAATAGATTTTAGACATGGAAGTTGACCCCTTTTGAGTATAACTTTGAGTTCTATTTTCTCATATGTCTAAGCCTTTTATGCTAGAGCTCCATCTCATTGTTCACAACTACCATTGCAACCCCTACTTTAGCATGACTCCTGAGCACATCTAGACTGCCTAGTTTGTTTCCTTTTACAATCACTAAGGCTCCCTTTGTCACCTTCCAAGCATTTGAAGAGATTGATGTTACACCCTCGAGCATAGAGTTGACCTACATATAACAAATTCCTTTTTGGGAACATTTCTTACATCCATCAAAATCCATTTGTTTCTATTTTCAATTGCAATATCATGTCACCTTTGCCAACTATTTCACATGCTTTGTTATCACCAAGATAGAATCTTCCAAGTTAACCTTCTTGATAGTTTGTGAAAGCCTCAAGACCATAGGGGATTCACTTAGTTAACCTGGATTATATCACATGTGTTCATGTCATACTAAAGAATCCCCTATTTTCAAAGAATATTGCCCTAAACTCCTTTTTTGTCACCCCCTTCCAATACACAACCTAAATTAAAAACCCCACTATTTTCACCAAATATTGTATTTTTTCATAGCCCAAATTAAAACCCCCCTTTTTTTACCAGATAGGCAATATATTCTTTTCAATTTTTGGGATATTAAACCCCCCAATATGAATGCACTTGATATAATATTGCCTAGCCAGTGAAGCCCCCATGCTCTCAACATGGAGTAGCATGGAAAGAGTCACCAAAATCCAACACCCATGAATTATGTGTAGTGTCATTTTTAATAATATTAGAACATTTTCATATTTGGCATATGTAGTGTTGGCTTCAATTTCCTTTAATTTTTCTTGTGCCTTTTTGTATGACCAACAATTTTTATTGTGTCATTCTTTTCCATAGAACCAACAATCTCCATTTCTGCCTCTTGACTACGATATTCTTGTAGATTTGGACATTATTTTTTTATTATTTATGCCTCTATCTTGAGGCCTTCCCTTATTGACAACGGTCAAGGCATCACAAGATGAGGTTTCTTGATTTTTCCTCCTCATATCTTCACTAAGAAGAGTGTCGACAACATCATCAAAATTCATTTTTTTCTTAGCAACAACCAAAGTGCGAACTTATATCACTACTCCTTCCTAGTAGTTTGGTAGATGAAAGGAAAATCTCAACCATATATTGATAATTTCTAGATAACCCAATTGAAATTTCAATCAAATAAACACATAGAATCCACATGTAAAGAATAGACAACATACCATCAAATTTGACAAAGTATATACCCTAGGAAAACCCTCATGAGGGAAAAACACAACCTCTACAAATACAAATACAACCATGAAAGCTTTCAAAACCCCAAACATCAACAAGAAATACATGTGAACAAGAATGTAACCACACATCCCATGCCACGCTTCCAACCTCCAAAAATTCTAACCTTGGATTCACCAAACAACTACCCTTATGGTTGCCTTTATAGACACAAACTCCTATAAAACCACCAAATTGTATTACATCAAAACTATGTGCTAATAACATGGCCTAACTACCCTATTGACCCCACATCTAATATTGGGTAGTTTATTAAATTACTTTCCTAATATTAAAGAAATATAATATAATATATCCTAATGTTACAATACAACTCATCAAATTGACCGAATAATATTCTAAAGGAATCTCTACACTTTACATGTCCATGCACAAATCACATAACAAAATAAAATATTATAATTATAAACATTTTTATGCAAGGTTTACAACACCTATTTTCCCAACATTCGCCCACTGTATAAATTAAATAAGGGGTAATAAGTAACCACACCAAGAACAAGGGAACAATCACTCTAGCCACATATACCATCATGGAATCCAAATGCTCCATGTGCTCCATCAAGATACTTGAACAAGAAACAAAGTGACCACTATCTCATACATGAATTCTCACACCCTCCACCATGCCACTACCAATGGACATAGAAAAGACCATCCAAAGAGAAATCCACACAATCTATTGCAGCAAAATATAAGTCCTACCTCAACTAATATCCAAACACAAAAACTCAATCGAAAGGTATCAAATGCAAAGGTACTTGTGAAGAACCAATAACCATAGTTGAAATAGCACCCACAACAAGTTCTAACACATCCAACTATCCATACCTCCAAGGTATACAAAAATATCAAGTGAATCTCATATCATTAACATATACAACCTATAACATGCAATCATAAGCTCCAAGTGCAATACCTGACCCATATGTACACCTAGAAACTCCCACTACATAGGTAATGTCAAATTTAAAATGAATAAACTAATAGCATTTCATAGAAAGTGTAACCGTAGCCATGTAGTATCAAGGAACATCCACAACAATATGAATAGCCTATAAACCAATAACTTACAAGTACAACTCTCACCACAAGTCTCCAAACTCTCCCATGTTCTCCACAACCAACAAAAGAAAAGAGATAAAGGAACCTCCATGTCATCTCCCACATGACAACACATGAACAAAAACTACTAAACAAATAGCTCCAAAACAACCTCAATCTAATGTAATGTGAAATTGAACATCCAAAAAGACAACCAAGACCAAAGAGAAATACTACAAATAAAAACTTGTAGCATGTCCTTCTATTGGGTAACAGACTTGTCACCTAACTCTATTTTTTTTCACCCACAAAGGTGACAACCGAAAGTATTAGTTGAGCTACGTGGAATGATATTTTTCATATACTTCTTTTTACAAGTCGTAACTACCTTCTAATAATATTCAAACAATAAACTCCATGTATGCTTTTAACTAGAAAGTAAATAAGCCAGAGATTTTAATCAAAAAAAATTAAAAGGTAAAAATCACAACGCAATGATAATTGAATAGAATACAAAGATTCTACCCCAAAATACTAAGACTTATAACATCCAAAACATCACCGTTCCATTTGTTTAAAGACAAAACATTCACAACAATGTGCATATACAATTTTCATAAATCATACAACAAATATCAAGAAAAGATAATCCAAATTGTAGATTATTAAACATAGGAAGACTAATAAATCCATCAACCATAACTCAAAGTTTACGATTCATGAAACTACATTCAAACTTCTTTCATTAATATCTATTAAAAATACTCATGTATTCGGAAAATGACCAAGAGATCCTATTCATTCACATCCATCTAACATATAAAGATATCCATTGGTACCTATCTTGAAACTAATATCCTCTTAAATATGACCATTTGTAAAGCAACTTAAAAGTCATAAGATAAGTTAAAATATGATAAGTACCCTCTAGAGCCAATAGTTAATAGTGCCCAATTAGGAAAGAAATATTGAAATATTAATAAAACAAGATAAAAACAATGATGATGACCCCTCCATCTTCAACTCCTTCTTCTCCACATGGTGCCTCCTCCACAACATTGTTCAGAAGTGCTTCTTGTGCTGCTCGTGCCAACATATTTTATGTATATTCTGTATACTTGGTGATGATCGATGTTACTAATCTAGAATTAGGGTTTCCTGTGATATTAACCCTTAACTTGCATTTACTTAACTTTAGATATGCTTCTATAATTAATAGGCATATATCATGAACTTCATTTTTAAAGGATGGGAGATAAGATGCCAAGTTATTTAGTGTCTACATTGTCTTTTTATTCACCCCTTCAACAAACAGTTCCTCATTTATTCTTTTCTTGAAATTTTGGCTACATCGATGTTGTTACATAAATTATCTCCATCTCTTTCAAATATGTTTATTTCCAAAGTAAAAAAATTATGCTTTAAATCCTTGATGTCCTGCCAAGCATGCGCCGAGATTGACCTTATTCGACCATCCAACTTATCGATCATGGAGAGTTTCCACTCCAACATACCTACTCACATGGCACATTCGTTCTCGTTCTAATTGTTGATTATTCCTTCATTAATTAAAAGGCCTAAGGGTAACTTTGAAACTTCTTGTAATTTATGAAAGATCATTGACATATTATTTTTCTCCCTTTTTCACATTTTGCAAATCACTGTTCCACATTTTCATCTTCTCTCATATCATAGAGAATTCTTATAGCTTTCTCAATGCATATTATCCACTCCAATACAGTTTTACTGACCCAATTATCCACTAGCAAGGTGACTGGGGTCCAACCCCTCAATGGGAATACTTACAGTTTGATCCACAAATTGGTCATGCATTTACATAATGGACTAAATAAATTAAGTTAAAGTGCTCACCTGTTTTTGTAGCACTAAGTTCTTTTTCACCTTGAGTTTGACTCTATATTATCTCCACCAATTTGATGGATGATAACAGAATCATTTTCTTGGGAATTTGCCATAATAGTTGACAAATTGTTAGGCATGAGAGAAATAAGAACAAAATATTCTTTGCCTTCTTTTCCATTGGAGGATGTCGGTGCATATTTCTCACATGTGGATTTCAACTTCACATTGTCCCCTGGGTTCTCTCCATCTCCTCCAGACTGGGAATTACTTCTTTGGGGAGTGAGAGTTGATATGGTTGAACCCTTAGAGGTGGTAGGATTTTGAGATGCGCTCTTTTCCTTTCTTGGTGTCCCTTTTGATGTTGAGGAACTGCCACATTTCTTTATTTTCTTCTCATCCCACCTCCTTGTTCTTTCCATCACATGTGAGGTGCTTGTCTTTATATCCATGGTATCTTTATCTGACTAAGAGAGCTCTTGGAGGGGTCCAAGAGAATATTTTGATAAATTTCATCAACCATTTCCAAACCATTATCAACCATATTTTCAAGAATACAAAGGGGTAACTTAAAGGCCCTGACTTGATCTAGGGTCAACCTCATATAATATCTTTTATGTACCTCCTTGACATCTATGCAATCTTACCAGTAGTCTTCTAATCATGGATGATGTAGGGATGTCTTCCCTCCATGAAAATAAGCTCGAACACAGCCTTTACTATCATAGTGTTGAGCCTAAAAGAAAATTGACAACCACAATCATTGACAGAGAGGGTATTGGGTACCCACTAGGGTTTGTTGTCATGACAGGAACATGGCTTAGGAGATACCCTATCAAGAATTTTGATGTTTGGTTGTTCAAGGACTTTGAAACACACAGACATATTCTTCATTTCTCTAACCTTGTTGCTGCAACAAATATTCATTTGATGAAGTATTGTGGTAGACCTCATAACAAGATTTAATGGAAAGTTCGTGAATCTAACCACGAGGCAATACTTGACTCAATACGGGCTAGAGTCGATCCTAAAGGCTCATTTGATTGATTCTACAGTTCAGAGTAGAGTGATTTTGAGAATTTTGTATATATCATCGACGAATTGTTCTATATTCATTTTTTGTATATATAAATGCCCGTGAGCTGATTTGTACATGTTTAGGGTCATAATTTTGTATATTTAAATGGCAACGAGCTGATTTGTACATATTTAGATGCCAAATTTTGTATATTAAAATGGTGTTTAGCTAAATCGTACATATTTTAATGCCAAATTTTGTATAAAAGCCCATGAGATGATTTGTAAGACATTTTTTTTGTATATTCAACTAGCAAAGAGCTGATTTGACCATATTTAGAGGCAAACTTTTGAATAATATGTGACAATGTTTTGTGACTATTTTTTGTGTCTATGTTTTGTGACTATGTTTTGAGTTTATGTGATGTGATAAGGTCAATCATGAAAATTATTGATAAGGTCAATCATGAGCATTATTGATTCTTGTATAATCATGGATAATTATTTGAGTCATTATCGGGTCATAGGAGTCATAGATTGAGTCTAGATACAGTTTGAGCAAAAAATGTCAAAAAAGTTGTCAAGCAACTTGTACATCGCACCGGTGGGGTATGACTCTCGACATTCTGGCACTTTGGGATGCACGAGAGGAGCATGCCTAGTGTAAACCTACCCACCCAGATGCGCTCGTGATGTCGGTTTGTGTACAAGATGAACCAAATCAATTCTAGCCTATCTTGCAACTTTGCATTGCATGTAACTGATGGTTTTTGCAATAGGTAAAAAAATGCTACCAATTGAAAATGGCTCTGATTCATCCAAAACCAAGATAGGAAATTGTAGAGGATCCTCACATGACCCCACAAGTTCAAATAGATCAATTATATGTGTCCTATATTGGAAGAAACATTCCATCAAAATTTGACAATATTTTGGACTCAAGACACTTGAGAGATCGTGTCGGTAGGGTATGACTCTCGACGTTTCGATGCTTTGGGGTGCATGAGAGGAGAATTCCTAGCATAAACCTACCCACCCGGATGTGCTCGTGACATTGGTTTATGCACAGGACGAACCAAATCAATTCTAGGCTATCTTGCAACTTTTCATTGCAAGCAACTGACGGTTTTTGCAATAGGTGAAAAAATGCTACCAATTGAAAATGGCTCTGAGTCATCAAAAACTGAGATATTCCATTATAGAGGAGCCGCACAAGGCCCCATAGGTTCAAATAGATCGATCATATGTTTCCTAGATTGAAAGAAACAATCCGTCAAAGTTTAAGAATTTTTTGGACTTAGGGCACTTGAGAGATCACGCCGGTAGGGTATGACTCTTGACATTATAACGCTTTGGCATGCATGAGAGGAGCATGATTAGCATAAAACTTCCCACCCAGATATACTCATGACATCAGTTTGTGCACAGGACAAACTGAATCAATTCTACCCTATCTTGGAACTTTGCATTGCATGAAACTGACGATTTTTGCAACAGGCAAAAATATTCTACCAATTGAAAATGGATCTGAGTCATCAAAAACTGAGATAGGTCATTGTAGAGGATCCTCACGTGACCCCATAGGTTCAAAAAAATCAATCATATGTGTCTTGGATTGGAAAAAATAGTCCATCAAAGTTTGATAATTCTTTGGACTCAGGCCACTTGAGAGATCGCGCCAATAGGGTATGACTAGATCGACGTTCCAACACTTTGGGATGCAGGAGAGGAGCATTCCTAATGTAAACTTACCCACCTAGATGTGCTCATGATGTCGGTTTGTGCATAGGATGAACCATATCAATTCTAGCCTATCTTGCAACTTTGCATTGCATGCAACAGATAGTTTTTGTAGCAAGCAAAAAAATGCTACCAATTGAAAATGGCTCAAAGTCCTCAAAAACCAAGATAGGCCATTTTAGAGGAGCCTCACGTGACCCCATAGGTTCAAATGGATTGATCATATGTATCCTGGATTGGAAGAAACAGTCCGTCAAAGGTTGAATTTTTTGGACTCAGGGCACTTGAGAGATCGCGTCGATATGATGACTCTTGATGTTCCGACGCTTTGGGATGTACAAGAGGATCATGCCTAGCATAAACGTACCCACTCGGATGCGCTCGTGATGTCGGTTTGTTCACACGATAAACCAAATCAATCCTAGCCTATCTTGCAACTTTGACAACTTTGACAACAACTGAGCAACTTTAACAACAGCTGAGCAACTTTTACATATTTTATCCAAATGAAGCCAAACTTTGACAACTTTGACGACAATTGAGCAACTTTGACAATAATTGAGTAACTTTTACATCTTTGATCCAAACGACCCCAAACATGAGAACCAAAATTTGACCATTGTGGGCATGAGGGTGCTCTCACACCACACACATATTGTTGTTTATATCCATATTGTTGATTACATAGGAAAATATTCATTTAAATTTATAAAAGGGCAGCCACCAAATACAACGAATACACAATAATGAATTGAATATAAGGAGTTTTGTAGGGTTAATTCAACATTTTAGAAATTTTATCAAATCATATTCCATGATTGCAATTTTTTATATCATAAATTTTTGTTGCTTATATTCTTATTGTTGATTACATAAGCAAATAATAAAATAACTTTATAAAAGGACAACCATGAAATCAACGAATACACAATAATGAACTCAGTACACATTTATTGGATTGAATATCAACATATATATATATATATATATATATATGTATATATATATATATGTATATATATATATATGTATATATGTATATATATATATATATGGCATGTTTGTCAAGTCAATACAAGTGTTAGAAAAATGTGGCATATGCCATATCCAAATCGATATACAATAAAAAATATAGAATATATCTACATGTATTGGTCATTCTATGATCACAACTAACACTATATGATCCTAAACTTGTGGTGGATCGTCAAAATTGAGCCTCTTCGATGCAGTACGCATTTATGTTGATGGCTGCAAAACCACAATTCAAAAGCCAAGTTATAATTTTTTTGTAGAAAATAGTTCACAATTAACAACATAACTATGCATTTAACTATAATTCCTTTGCAATTGAAATGTAGATTACCTCATCGGCTGATCTTGGAGATAATGTCTTCGCTCTCCTCTCCTTGTCACTCTTAGGAGTTTTCTTGAAGACAAACTTAAAAGGATCCACGTTATGGACGAACTGCAAAGGGGGCTATTATAGATTAAATGTACAATTAATACAATGTACTAACATAAATACATCAAAAACACTTAAAATCTATAATATAGAGAACAATGACATACCGGTCCCTGAGATGCTTCTCCTATGGACTGAGGATGACTCACCATCAATGGAGAAACTATCGCTATTACGTATACAAAAAATGATCAAAGATTAAATACAATTAATATAATGATAAGTATTGTAGATTAAAAAAATTAATGTAATATATCAAACAAAAGTATACCGGATCCTGAGATGCTTCTCCAATGCACGGAGGAGGGCTCGCCATTGATGAAGTAGCTATGGATATTTCCTATATGAAAAAAATATAAGATTATAATTTATCACAAGTTCACATGTACACGTGCATATAAACATGAAATCAAGAAAATAAAGTAGAGAACATACCTCCACCTTCTCTCGATCCACGGGCGAATGAGGTGCATTCAACAAATCCACATAGCTCAATGGCCACTGTACATGTAAAGTAGACAAAAAACACTAATCAATATACAAACCCCAACTAAGACAATTTCAACATTTTTAAACAATTGTACAACTAAAAATGTGTTCAATTACCTTCTTGCCATGTTGTGGTGTCTTCGGGGAATTCTTTTGCCTAGGACGAGGCCTAGACGTAGAGGCGGTACCCTAAAAAAACAAAATTAATGTGAGATATTAGTACAGATAATATATTAAACATAATTTTAAAAATCTAAAATGAAATGACTTGCATATTCCATCAAAACAATACATAAAAAAGTGTGTACAAAATATAAAACCATATAGCCTTGTAGGCCAAAATCAATCGCTGGAAACGTTATACCATCAATCTCGGACATTTGGTCCCCTGTCAACAACTAAAAACCAAAAATTGGACCAAGCATTAAAGATAGTTAGTATATCTTGTAGTTTTTTTGAATTCAAAGTGTACTATTCTATTTGAACATGTTACAAGATTTATACCTCAGGCATCAAAGTTGCAGCTATAGTAACTGCGGGAGGAGTATGGGATACCATTGTTGCATCTTGAAATGCATATTATATCTATGAATTTAAATCGATGTATAAATGAAAATTCATTTATGTAGTTACAAATTTAAAGTGATTGATAAATAAAATGCTATAAATTCAAATCAACGCACCTGTGTTTGCGGCTGATGGGGAAACAACATTTCCATCAACTCCCTTGTCAATGCCACATCCTTAGTTGTGCGGGTATGACATCTACTCCCACAAATCATGCACGGATGAGATGTGGATCCATCTACAACGACCGCATCATCTGTCCCTGAGCATATCCTCGAGCAACTGACACACACATGTTGAATGGGCTCTTTGTCACCACCTAGAGAAACTAATGGCTCATCAACAAAAAGGGCACATATTTGTTGTTTACTAATATTTTTGTTTTTCACTCCCTCGTATGATAACCCAACAACATAGTATTGACAACACATATCCCTAAAGTTTCCCCTTTTTGTAATTTGTGTGGAAATGGCTATGGCACCACTAGCTAATGTTTCTAGGCTAGTGGCAAGGGATTTATGATGCTCAAGCTTAGATGTTTTCAATTTATTAACCAATCTATTTATTTTAGACACATTTTGCCCTAATTGATTAATCAATTTTTCCTATGTTTCAGGTGTATGGTCAAAAGGAGGGACTGGAGGTGTATCTTGTGGGTTTTGTTCAGGGTTTTTCACGAGGTGCATTTTGTTGTTGTTGTTGTTGTTGTGGATTAACATAATCTGCTCTCTCAGTTACTCTAGTTTTGCCAACATCAAGCATCGTCAACTTAAGTCTTTAGTCTGCATATGTATACTTGATTGTTCCCACCAAAACCTATATTCAAACTGGGCACGGTAAGGTTGTTTTCCATTGAGAAAATTTGTATCAAATCTAATCAGATCTCCTCTCCTCAATTGACTATCTGCAATAGATCAAACACCACCGCCATTTGTGATGATAACTATACGCGCTTTCTATATTTAGCGACCTACAACTTATTTTTTGGCCTTGCTTTGTCATTCACCATTAATGCCTCAGTTGTTTCCTTCAACCATCGAACACAAAGATCAGATTGTCCTGCTTGATTTATCTCACCAAAAATCTTCTACATCTTTATCTGCCTCGAGCCACACTTCTTTTTTCATTGACCTGTGATTCACGAGTTCCTTATTTAAAGTTGATCTGCTCATCACCTATCATGTCAATGGACGGGTTTCCTGCCACTGCATGCTTGATACATGGAATCTATGTGTCATCCTCACACACCATCCAACTTAACTCAGATTGCTATGCCAGTTTGTGTTCATTCACCAACCAAGACACACGACTGATGTTTTACCGGTTCATATACCCTACCGGTAGATCATATTGACTTGGAATGCTTCTGGTTTTGTGTCCATACTTCATGTGATCTAGCAACCATTCACTCTTTTGGTTTGTCTTCTTCATGTTCATACATGCTCACCGGTGGATCTCCTTATTGCATCTGCATATTGGGAACATACCTACCGATTGACATTTCATACCGGTTTCCAATACTTGCTGGTTATCATTCCATACTGGTTGACATCAATGACAACACAATGCCAACACTTAGGACACCATATGACTGCTTAGGACATCATATTCTCCTAAAAGGTCATGTGGTGTGCTAAGGGGTCACATGATGTCATTAGGTGTTATGTGGGTTCCTAAGTGGGAGAGGGAGGGAGAGAGAGAGAGAGAGAGAGAGAGAGGCGATAGACTGGAAGGATAACCTTGAACCAACCAACCTCTAAGCCTCGCAAACTCAACCAAAACCCTTCTACCAAAGGGTCCTTACACAAAACCAAGTCAAGAAATGGTTCAATGACACTAAAAAATGCCTTGGGAGACTCAAGGGCTCCAATATGTCCACTTACAAACAACTAACACTCTCAATTCTTGTGTGACTACACACACCCTTGCCTTCATGAGTGGGCTACTACTAGGGTTTAGGGGTTTGAATGACCCACTTAAAAAATTCAATACAACAACCCTTCAAGGAGTTTTCTCACAACACCTTAACACAAGTGAAACAATATTTCATGGTTTAGACCTACCAAAACATCAATTTTGACTCACTTTCCCACAAACAGAACCAGTTGCAATTAGGCCTCCATTTGAAGGAATCAGGTGATAACTTTTGACACCTCGAGGATCTAGGAAAACAAATTATATTTTTTAGATACCCTTTTGGGAGTTCGAAACAATATCTCAATTTTTGGCACCAGATGAACTTGCAGATATCCCAAACAATACTGCACTAACAGACTTAATAGGGCTATTAGGCCTATTTGACTAAACACCTCTCACAAACTTGCTTGTTTCTCCTACAATATGACTTTCCCTGACCATGAAATGTTGTGTAAACCTCAAAAATACTCCTCTATCACATTCAAACCCCTTTCTAGTGCTCTACCACTCAATTCTCTCACACTACACTCATTAAATCAGTCTGTCACATAGAGATGTCAGACCTAGGGTTAGTTCTCCATCCTCTTCGCCCTGTTGTGTCGTCTTAATGGCTCTTGTAATGACATATGATACAATGGTATATCATCTCCTATAATGACGTAGTGTTCAGTTAAGGATTGATAGGCCAAAACCCATTATTACAATCAAACCCTAGGGGTTTGAGGGTTTTAGGCTACCCAGTAGAGATTTGCTTGTAGAATGTGGCAGTGATAACTTCAAGGCTTCACACCAAATGCAAAATAAAGGTAAAACAATCTAGTTTCAGGATCTATGTGATGATCATTCTTGCCAATCCACCTTCAGTATGTAATCAACATAAATTAGATGATTTCCTGTGTTTCTAGTAGTTTTGAAGCTTCAATTTCCTTCTCAAACCTATCAAATCAATACACACTTACATCTTTCGAGGTTTGGGGTCCTTAAAGGTGTCACCCCAAATGAACACAACCTCCTCCAACCATGTTTCAAACTAAACTGACTGTTGGAGAATCACGACTTACAAAAAGTGCAAAATTGTCATGACAACAAATTGACAATATGACAATTTTTGCATTACTCAACCAACTTAGACTCTAGACTATCATAGTATCCAATAATGATTGGGTTACTTTCAAAATTTTGCTAAACCATGACCTTAAACACATTTAAATAGGTCCAAATAAACATGAAAGGACCTTTGGAACCAACTTTTGCATTAATACATCAATTTGACCCATTTTGACTCATTTGCACAATATTGGCCAAATCAAGACCTTCCTAGGACCATCTAGACAACTTAATTACATAAATGGTCAAATGACCTTATTATAAGTCTATTGGTCTCATTAGTCCTTATTTGACACAAGAAACCATCTAGAACTCAAAATGTTTATATTTGACTCCATATAGGTCATTGGAATCAGGAGGTACACTTCATTCACTCGGTGCTCCTGCATCAAAGATGGATGGGGTATGGAGGAAGGGAGAGAGGGGGAGAAAACTAGTTTTTTATTCTTGTAACCAGTATTGGTACTGGTTTTTATATTGTAATAATGGTTCATCTTGCCACCTTATGACACTGTAATGCCATCTTGCCATCTTGACCCCTTAGGACATCATATGCTCCTAAAGGGTCATTTAGTATTATGTGGGGTCCTAAGGGAGAGAGAGAGAGAGAGAGAGAGAGAGAGAGAGAGAGAGAGAGAGAGAGAGAGAGAGAGAGAGAGAGAGAGAGAGAGAGACCCCTTAGGATACCACATGACCCCTTAGAGAACCACATTAGGGTTATATGGTGTTGTTAGGGGTCGTTTTATGTTGTAAGGGGTTATATTGTGTCTTATGACCCCTTAGGACACCATATGGTGTGTTTATGGGTCGTTGGGCATCTTTAGGGGTCATATGGTATTTTGGGACCCCTTAGGACACCATATGACCCCTTAGGTGTTGTTAGGGGTCATATTGTGTCCTATGACCCCTTAGGACACCATATGACCCCTTAGGACACCATAAGGTGTCGTTATGGGACGTATGTTGTCCTTAGGGGTTATGTGGTATCGTGTGACCCCTTAGGATACCATATGACCCCTTAAGTGTTGTTTTGGATCATATTGTGTTGTATGAACCCTTCGAACATCATATGAACCCTTACGTGTTGTTAGAGGTCATATTGTGTCCTAAGGGGTCATACAGTGTCCTATGACCCCTTAGGACACCATATAACCCCTTAAGTGTCGTTATGGGTCATAATGTGTCTTTAGGGGTTATATTGTGTCCTACAACCCTTTAAGACATCATATGACCCCATACGACACCATATGGTGTCGTTATGGGTCGTATGGCGTTCTAAGGGGTCATATGGTGTTCTATGACCCCTTAGGACACCATATAACCTCTTAGGACATCATATGCTCCTAAAGAGTCATGTGGTGTTATGTGGGGTTCTCTATGGGGTCTTGAGAGAGAGATATGGGAGAGGAAGGGAGTGAGGGAGGGAGTGAGAGAGAGGAATTAAAAAGGGAGGGAGGGAGATGGGGGGAGAGGAAGAGATGTCGCATGATGTCGTTAGGGGTCACACGGGGTCCTAATTGAGCCACATATGTGTTACAACACCATACGACCCCTTAAGAAACCATATGACCCCTTAAGATATCACACATGGTCCCAAGGGGCCATATGGAATCATTGGGGGTCATGTAGGGTCATAATGGGGCCACAAATGTGTTGGAACATCATATGACCCCTTAGGACATCATATGGTCTTAAGGGGTCATATGTGTGCTAAGGGACCTTACATGATGTCATTAGGTGTTAGGTGGGATCTAGAGAGAGAGAGAGAGAGAGAAGAATACAATGTACAATAAGGTATCAAAAGACAATATATATCAATATACATGTACATGTACATACACATATACATATAATACATAAAATGTCAAAAGACAATAAACATACATACATATATGTATACATACATCATACACATATTATATACATATAAATACATATTTCATACATACATATGTGTGTGTTTGTAAATATATACACATATTATATATACATATATATATATACAATATATACATATATACATATTATATTACATATACATATATGTATGAACTCACACATTTTAAACATATGCATTAATTTCTTTATGTTAGAGTGTCATAAGCAGAACCGTGTACATGGTATTTTCTCCTTTGAACCGCATACACAGTGCTTATTCAAAAGAAACCCCGTATGTGGTTCTTATTCAAAAGGAACCCCGTACGCAGTTCTTATTCAAAAGAAACCTCGTACTTGCTCTTGTCTATTTAGGATTGTGAATAGGGTTGGATGACAAAGCTGTGCTTTGGAAGTTTGATTTCCTTGAATTTGCCTTCTTTTCGACGTGATTTTTTTTATGAACTTCATTTCTCGACTTTGTCATCATTAGGTTTACACATAATCAAGTGGGTATTTCTAAAATTGCCACCATATTTTCACCCATCTTTTGAGCTTTCTAACCATATAATTTTATTTAAATTTGAACAACAATAACATATTATTATTGAATTTCTTTTACTAGTGTCTCTATAGTTCTCAGAGACATACGTGTACCATTTTTTTAATAACTTTTGATCTACTTATCGAAATTTTAAAAAAATTCTATATTATTGTAGTGCACTTGATTCATTACAATTTTATTTTATTTTATTTTTTTGCATTTTAGATTGTTTTGGTGCAAGTTATCCTTCACGCACGAACAAGTACCTAATTTTTCATGATGTGCTGGATTGGAAAAATCATGAAAAAAAAAAATACTAAACAAAAAATTACAAAACAAATACACAACTTCTAGTGCTCACTCTTAATTATATTTTTGACAAAAGATTTTTCAAAATATTAAATCTAACTATGACTTTTTGATGCGCATGTCAGACAGTATGTTATGTTTTTCAGAAAAAAAAAACTAGGGTCTATTTTTCGTGAGTGAAGGATTTGACTCACTTAATCTTATCCATTTTTTAAGAAAAAATAGTAGTTTGGAAACTATATTCAGAGTAATACAATCTTTGTTCTTTGAGTATCTTCAAATATTTAGTGGATGACTCTCAAATTTCTCCTCCAAGTTCAGGTTTACCTAATTTCTAAAAAAAAGTGTTCACTTATACCCCCCTTTTTGTACACCATCTTGGTGCACTTACCCGTATATGTATATGTATGTGTATATGTATTTGCACACACACACATGTTTTTGTGCACACACACACACACACACACATGTATATGTATATGCATATGTATATGCATATGTATATGTATATGTATATATATATTATTGTGTATATACACACAGATATGTGTGTGTGTGTGTACATACATAGACACACACACACACACACACAAACACACATATGTAAATGTACATGTACATGTACATGTACATGTACATGTATATGTATATGTATATGTATATGTATATGTATATGTATATGTATATGTGAATATACACACACATATATGTGTGTGTGTGTACATACATAGACACACAAACACACACACACATATGTGTGTGTGTTTGAATTTACCATGTATAAATTCATAATTGCCAATAAATATTCATAATATTGTAAATGTAGTATCTTATTCATAATTTGCAAAAATTATAATATTCAACTTTCAAGTATGTAATGACACAATGAAAATTTAAATTACAAGCCACGTTGGATTTAATCTTCATATTCATCTTCATCTAAAGTGTAAAGCCCAAGCCCAAGGTCATAATTTGGTTCAAATTTAATATCATTTGAACTAGAATCCATTGGATTGCCACTCCCTCTAGCTACGTCCTTGTCAAGTTCCATAGTTGCCGCATCTTTAGATATTTGGGCAAGCTATGCAATTGTAGCATCTCAATCAACACTTCGAGGTTAGATCACAATTCTTTGTTGCACCTGAATTATATTCAAATTTCTTATGTGACAATAGACAAAGCTTAAAGTGTACATAGACAAAATCCTCTATTTTTTTGCACCCAAATGATTACACTTGACTAAGTGGATGAAGGAGTATCTACTCCAATTCTGCTTAATTGGAGAAGAACTTGTAATCCGTTAAAACATAATTATAAATTTATAAATTATAAAATAATAATATTTTAATATGCTATCATAGAATTGAATTGGAAAATGAAAAACTAAAAACTAAAAAGATACATACTTGGGAGAGAATATTAATTGCAAGAGTCTACAATAAAATGAAGCTTTGACCATGTACATACCACCACTCATCAATATCCATCCCATATCTGACTTCAAAAGCTATAACATCATGATATTTTTGTAGATAGGAATTAGACAAACTCCCTCAAGGCAATATTTGTAGTCTCCTCATCTGAATATATCTTTTTAAGTGCAGCCCTTTAACCAATAGCAACCTTCACATCTCTATATGGTGGCACCCTCATTGGCAATGCAAGCATCTTTATGCTATAAAACTTTGGCGTCAAAGAAAATGCTAAGAGATGTAAGGGGGATGTCATTTTGTTCCAACAGTCAACAACAATTTGTTGCATAACTTTAAAAAATATTTCCACTGGGTCATGTTCATTGGCCTCTATTATTGCTCTTGTTTTCTCCGACATGTAGTCCATGCCATCATAAATTTCACCCAAACATGGGTGATCAGTATTAGCATACCTAATCATGCTCATGATGGGCTCTGTGAAACTCAAAACATATTCCACACTATCCCACCAATCATCATCAAGGATCAATGCTCTTACTTTTTGGGCTATTTTTGTGTTTGATTGCTTCCATACACTCCACAAGGTGTTGATGAGCACAACACTCAAGGCCTCTCACACCTTCACAAGTTGTTTTAAGATGAATGTGTGAAATGCAAATTGTGTTTCAACAACCTAACATGGCAATTTTCTGTACGTCATATATCAAATATAAAAAATAAAAATTTAAAAATAAAACTTAAATTACCTTCAACAACTCCAACTTGGAGAAGGTCCTAAATATGGCTTGTGACATGTGATTATTAGTCAAAAAAATTTGAATCTCATTGTCCTCCATATAAACTTGTTTCACCCAATCAATTTGTGTGCCAATATTTTTCATGATTAAATTGAATGAGTGGTCTGCACATAGTAACCAAAAAATGTGACCATATGTAGCCTCCACTATAGACCTATCTGCCCTACAATTTTTAGCATTGTCTATTATGACTTGGAAAACATTTTGAGGCCCCACCATGTCAATGGATTCTATGTGGATATTGGAAATGAAACTTGCATTTTTCATTTGCCCCTCACAATCCACTGCTTTAAAAAACATCTCCCCTTTAGGGGACACTACTATAACATTTCTCACAATGGCCTATTTTTACAATCTTTCCATCCATCAAAGATGATGGACACACCTATTTTTGGCCATGTACCTTTGATGACTCTCAATTGTGTCTTTATGGAATCTTTCTCCTTTGCCAATAAGGTAGTTCACACCTTTTCATACCCTAGACAAACATAATCAGGAGGTGTATTGCAAAGGGTATGCCTCATGTCTTGAAGGTAAGGTTTTCTAACAATATTGAAAGGAAGCCCATTGTGATAAATGCGATGAGAAACACTTTGATCTACAACCTCTCTGATTTTATTTTTGAAGGTACTATCTAATGGGCCTCTTTTGTTGGCAAATGCACACTTCAATGAGAAATTGTAGGTGATTGAAGGTATTATCATTGATTTCAACCTTACAATCATATGGCACCGGCACTATAAGACTCTACACCGGCATACAGTTCATCAGCACCAAAAAGATTGATTATCGGCACCTTAGCCGATAGGATTATGTTTATTGCAAATTGTAATTAATTGTAATATCTTTTTGAAAGCCGACAAGACCTATTGTAATAAGGCTCATATATAAGTATGAGATCTTCTAGAAAATTTATAATAGGATTATATAGATGGATATCATGTGCGAATATTCAAGAAGAATTTGAAGTTAGGTTTATATTTATTGCAAGAGCTTAAGCTGGTATTGGATCTGGCATAGCAGATGCCCTTTTGTAGCAGTGCATTATCTTGGATTTCCATAATCCATTTTTGTAAGTCAGTGAGACTTCTTTTGTATTTGAGCAGTGAGCTTTAGGCACTTGGCCTTTCTGCATGTGCAGGCCCCCATTTTTGTAAGTATTATTCACTTATTGGCCAGTAAGCAAATATTGTGGGTCACAAATACCACCGAGGTTTTTCCCACACCGGGTTTCCTTGCCAAAAATATTGTGTCATGGTGTCCTTTCCATGTTGTGTTTATTTCTCTTATTTACTGCATTAATTCTAGTTTACCGGTACACTATTTTGGAATGCATTTCATTTAATAAATTTAGTAAATATATTAACTGGTTAGATACTAATTCACCCCCCCCCCTCTTAGTATCTTTGGGAATCCTAACAATTGGTATCAGAGCTTGGTCCTCTATTTTCAAAAGCCTAACAACTTGAGGAAGATTCTGACACCAGTAGAGATGGAAAACGTGAGAAAGCAATTAGAAACATCGCTTTCAGACTATGATGTAGAAAAGTTGAAGAATGCCAAAATTGAAGATGATCTGAAGGCTGCACAGGAAATCATTCAAGGACTTCAAGGAAATCTCACTATTGCTAGGAATAAAAGAAGAGAACTTTGTGAGAAGATGTAGAGTATGATGATGAAAAAGAAACTCTTAATGATCTTGTGAACAAACTGAGACAAGAAAACAGTACAATGAAGAATGAGATGCAAGATATGACTATGAGGTTTTGTAAAGACATTGAAAATAAAAACAAGAATGAAGATGACTTTGTTAGAAGACTAAATGATGTTGGAAATGAAAACACAAGACTTAGTCATGAAAATGATATGTTGAAGATAGATTTGATGCATACACAAAATGACAGGAACTGAACTCATAAGACAGAAGGGAATCTTGGAAATTGAATTGGCTACTGCAAATCAACACAAAGAGAAATTCAAGAAAATCTTAGAGGAACTTGATGACATGCTGAAGAATCAAAAACCTAATGGAAATACAAATGGCCTTGGCTTTGAAATTGGTGAAAGCTTTGGTACTGCAAACAATCATGATCATAGTAAACTGGTAAGACAACCTAATGCTTATAAATTCAATGGAAAATGCTTTAACTATAACAAGTATGGTCATAGACAAAATCGGTGTAGATCTAGAAACTATCAGAATAATAATGCACCCACTGGTCAATTTTCTAAATGCAACAAAATTGGCCATAACTCAGAAAATTGCAGAATGAATGTAAGATGTTATATTTGTGGAAGATTTGGACACTTATCTAATCAATGCAGAACACATACCGGCATAGCATATGGAAAAACAATTAAGAAAAACAATGTAACTTGTTATGGTTGCAACAAGATTGGACATATTGCAAAATTTTGTAGAAGTAAGGCATCACCGGCAAATAACAAAGGACCCAGTTTGAAAGGCAAAGAGAAGGTTGATGAAGTAAAGCAAGAATTTTCAAAACAATGGATTAGGAAGTCAGATTAGAATGTTAGTGAAGCTATTCCTTCACCAATAGAATAGAGTATCACTCCACCAACAGGAGGTTCTTCATCTAACTGAAGAAAAATCCTTTGGGGGTATGGCAACGAATTGAAAACATGCTAAATTACCCTAGGTTGATGGTGAGAAGTTGGATTACTTCTTTACCGACAAGATGTGTTAAGTTTAACTTAACCGGCAGGCATTAAATGTGGTATTTGAAGGAAATAACATTATAAAGCAAGTGTTTTTGGCTCTTTTTCATTCACCGAGCATTCAAATTTCTAGAGAGCATGAAAATCCTGAGCGAAGGCATCCATACCAATAATTGAAGCAAATCATTCAAGCATACATACCTAAAGGCAGATTAAGGTATTTATAACAATGGCTTCCTCCTCTGCACCTGAATTCATTGCAAACCCTACTGTGATTGAAGTTATTAAGTGCCCTAGACCCATGTTTAAGATCATTCCCGAAATTGCGAAGAAGGATGATACCCTAGGAGCATTTTCAAAAATACCTAAGGGAGTAGTTTATGTAGAAGAACCTAGAATGTATATACATTGTCATATTGAGGAATTAGGAGCTAAAAAAATAATGAACATGTATAGGACTGTAATTTGTGATGAAAATGGAAATGTTAAACCAAAACATAAGATAGTGGAAACCCTAGGTTTTATGGACATTCTCAATATCCTTGATTTTCCTAAGGATGTGATAAGGATTGTCTTGAGCAGAGTACATGGGGAGTTCTTTTGGTTGGATTTCATCCATAAGATAACCAAAGAGGCAGTTAGGGCAGTAACAGGCTTACCTTCCACCGGTAATAGGCCTGATAAAACTAAAAAGGTTCCAAATGACATTGTGATGACCCTAACCGATGCAAGTTTTGATAAGAGATCCTTGAGAGTAAACGATGTTAAGGATATCAATGTCAGATTCATAAGCATGATTCTTGGATACAAGACTACACATGCCAATAGACTAAACTTTGTTTCTAGCTTGTGTATCAAAAGTGCATATGACATGGTGCATAACAATGCAAGGATTGATGTATGTGAGTGGCTAAAAGATGACCTGATAGACAACTTAAAAAAAATTAAAGGTGATAGGAAAGGGACTTTCAGATTTGGCAACCTACTTGTGTGTTTAATGTTGTACATTGCTAAGGAAGTACCCGGTATTGGTAGAAAAGACTTTGGTTTTGATATACCGGTAGGAAAACAACTTCTAGAATTACCGAACATTATGGGAGATGACAGGGAGAAGAATATAAATGAACATTTTCAAGCTCTGAAAGATAGGATGAAGACTAGAGTAAGGCTATCTCAAGAAATTGTTGATAAATATCAAAAAGAGATATGCTTTGTGATAAAGAAAGATGAAATCTGGATGGAGGCAATTGTCCCTAGGACTGTTTGGGTCACTGAGATGGGATATGAGGCAGATGAGAACATAGTTGAAACCTATGCAAAAGCTCTCCTAGAAGCCCCTAAGGAACCAACTGAGAAAGTATTTGGCAATGTAGAAACAATAGAGAGAAAAATCCATTCTGAGAAGAGAATTAAGAAAAATGAACAGATAGTCAGGAAAGGAACAAGGCAGGCCAAAGCAATCAAAGAGGATGTATTGAACGGAAGCACATCTTTCACCGGTTGCTACCTCTTCTGACAGTGATATACCAACTGGATTCAAAAGGGTAGAAAGATAAAGAAAACCCTCACCGGTACCCTCACCTACACCCAGAAGGACAAGACAAAAACAATAGGCAGTTAGGCCTCCGGCTAAGAAAATGACTCCAAAGAAAATAAAAGAAAAACAGGTTATTCCTCCTTTTGACAAACTTTTGGATGAAATAACTGAGGATGGGAAATTGACCAACATCAGCAAGTTGTATAACACACTTTCAAATGATGAAAAATAAAGTATAGAGAATACTGTTATATTACATCTTGATATCTATAAGAAATTTTTGATGGAAATTGTTGATGATATACCAAATAACTTGTACCGAAGGCTAGAAGCTAGAAGGGTATCTATTGTGGAATTAGATAAAAATATCAAAATAGAAAAATTACTTGTAGTTCACCCAGTGAACTCAACTCAAGAGATTGATGAGCTAATCAGTGAGGCCAACCAGACAATATTCTCAACTAGTCACCGACATGTAGCATTAATGGCAGGGAGAATTAATGAGATATCAGAAGAAACTGCAGATAAGTGGGACATATTATTTGTTGAAAAAGAAAAACAAGAAGAGCTTAAGAGACCAAGACTATCAAAGTCTACCAAAAGGATAAGGATAAGGGGAAAGGAAAGGTAGGTGGACATCCAAGCATAAAAATAACTGATAACTTGCCCCCACCTCCTTCTGATACTCCACCGGTACAAACTTTTGACACACAACCGGCAAAAGAGAGTATGGAAACACCACATGAGGACACCAACCCTAATTCTGGGGTGTTATATACAATGAACATTGACACACAGGACATCAATATTGTGGTGGATAAGGAGACAACTGAAAAGAGAGATGTGGCAACAGAGCCACCGACAGGAAATATTATTGTTGAAAACATTGAAATTGGGGTAGAGCAACAAATAGAAACATCAAATGATCCCCTGGATACAGGAAAGGTAGATACCATAGGTATACATACTGATGCATCTACTGAACCACCGACAATTAATGTGACTGAAAAACCTACTGCGTCACCAGCAGTAGACAGTACATAGGTAAACAAAGAGAAACCGGTAGATAAATCAGAGTAACAATTAGAAAAACCGACATTGGATAACATAGTAAAATCATCAAAGGCACAAACATAGACACCATCAGGAGAGAACACTGAGAAACAGGTAGAGCAACAGGCTCCTTCACAGACAGTGCCAGTGACTACATCTGACAAGCCCAAACCTCTAGTAGTTGAAATGAAAACACAAACTGACCCTCCAGAGAAAGAGGAAAACAAAGCTATCACTACCACTGGCGGATTGTAGATTGTGAAATCAGTTGGACAGTCATCTGGAACATCCATGACTGAATTTAGGCCAACTAATGTAACAGAGGTTTTATTAGACTCAATAAAGAAAATAACAGAGTGTAATGCACAGGCATATAAGGCTATTGATGACACTTTACCAATTTTGAAGATGATACCTCCAAAGTGTAACATAGAAAATAAAGATTCTTTGAGCCAACTAGACACATTGTCTAAGTATATAACCGATAACTTACTAACAGTGGATCAGATAAATGAAGACACCTTCAGAGAGAAAATGAATAAAGAGAAGGAAAAATTCTTTGAGGAGACAGTTAAGAAGAATAAGGAACATATGGAAACCTTATTACCGGTACTTGGCAAGACAATTTTGGATTTCAAGAAATTATATAGAGATACATGTAAGACTAACTTTTTGATAGAGGATATTGATAATGAGATCAGCAAAGCTAAAAAAGAAATCAATAATATTGAGGATAACTTAATAGGTTCATCAAATTCATTATCGGTAGTTGAACAGGAAATTGCAGTTTTTGAGGAGAAAATTGAAAAACTGGAAAAAGATAAGGAAAAGATAAAATCGAAGGCAAAGAATTTGAAGTGTAAACTAGGTCCTAAACTGGATATCCTCATCTCTTTGAGAAAAGAGATTTATGAGGCTCTTGTTCCAGGACTTAAGACACTGGAAGAGAAAATGCACACACTCACCGGTACAACAGTTCAGAGGATAGAAGTAGCACTTAAGGAAAGTGAGAGATTCAACAATAGTCTAAATTTTGCACTAGTGGATATTTATCAGGTTATAACCCACCGGTTACAGGGAACCAGATAGGAACTACACTCAATTGACATTGAATGACAGCCTTTGTCATTGATGCCAAAGAGGGAGTAGTCGAGGATGGGAAAAAGGATAACATAAGAGATCATTTGCTCAGGGGGAGCACTCAGTTTTGGAGCAGACATAGTATTGGTAAGACAATTTTGGACAACCTTTTTGGATACACTTTTTGGCTTTTTCTCATGAGTGTTGCCATCAATGCCAAAGGGGGAGATTGTTGACAATGCACACTCCAATGAGAAACTGTAGGTGATTGAAGGTATTGTCATTGATGGCAACCTTACAATCATATGGCACTAGCACTGGCACCGAAAGACTCTACACCGACATATAGTTCACCGACACCGAAAAGATTGATTATCGACACCCTAGCCGACAGGATTTTGTTTATTGCAAATTGTAATTAATTGTAATATCTTTTTGAAAGCCGACAAGGCATATTGTAATAACACTCATATATAAGTATGAGATCTTGTAGAACATTTGTAATAGGATTATGTAGATGGATATCATGTGCAAATATTCAGGAAGACTTTGAAGTTAGGTTTATGTTTATTGCAAGAGCTTAAACCGGTACTGGATCTGGCATAGCAGATGCCCTTTTGTAGTAGTACGTCATCTTGGATTTCCATAATCCATTTTTGTAAGTTAGTGAGACTTCTTTTGTATTTGAGTAGTGAGCTCTAGGCACTTGGCCTTCCTACATGTGCAGGCCCCCATTTTTGTAAGTAATATTCACTTATTGGCCAGCGAGCGAATATTGTGGGTCACAAATCCCACCGAGGTTTTTCCAACACTGGGTTTCCTAGCCAAAAATATTGTGTCATGGTGTGCTTTCCATGTTGTGTTTATTTCTCTTATTTACTACAATAATTTTGGTTTACCAGTACACTGTTTTGGAATGCATTTCATTTAATAAGTTCAATAAATCCATTAACCAGTTAGATACTAATTCACCCCCCTCTCAGTATCTTTGGGAATCCTAACATCTTTTTCATGTACAACATTCTCTGCTTCAAAAGGTGGTGGGCCAACTAGTCTTGTGGAGTCACTACTACTAGGAGGCCTCTTTGAGTTTGCCTTGGTAGGAGGATGATTAGTCTTTTGTTTGTTGCTTCTCTTGTTGACTTCCTCATGTTATCTAATATATTCAATAAATAGAGCTTTTGACATCCCTTTTCCATCTAACCCCTTATAAAAATTTATTCCATGTCCACGGATGGCATAAAGTGACCTTTCACTCGATAGTATGAGCTGGTATACTCTACACTACAATGGTTACACTGGCAAAAAGATATCCCACTACCAAGAATTTGTTTGATCATTGTTATATAATGCAAAAGTGGTGAATTGGTGTCAATTTTAAAAGTCTTATGTTGAGTTTGAGCCTAGGCAGCTGAACTAGAGCTTGCACTTACACTTGCACTTTTAGCCCTCATGTATGAATAATGAACCTAAAATAAAAAATGGAAAACTCAACATTACTTAAAAAAATTGAAAAAAAATTAACATTATAACCTCTATTATGCATTCAAAGTGTAAAAAAATATTCAAAACTTCTTAATTCTTTTTTTAAAACAACTTAAATTTAAAAAAAAAAATGATTTTGTTTGGAAAAAATTCTTGACAACTTAAAAAAATGAAGATTCACTCACCTTTGATGGTTAAATCTTCCTTCTCCAAGGATTCCTATGCCTTTGATGCGTGTCTCGCACCTGTAGCTTTCACCTTTGAAGAAAAATGCAAGGATTGAGGGTTATCCATTCTGCACAATTTACATTTATTTTGTTTTAATCTATGTGACTAACAAAAACACATATATCATTTGTGAGACAGATAAAAGCTATCTCACTAATGGGTATCTAGAAGATGAGATCAATTGCAATCCTAGGATGCCCACATTGCGTATAAAAGATGTGCCAAGTTTCTGCTATGATCCTACTAATTACATGTATGAATTTGTAGAAACCCAATGCCAGGCAGCTCTCTTGGCCGATTTCATGGTAGTCAATACATTTGATGAGATAGATGTTGGAAGTTGAAGTCTAATGGACTCCTTCCTTGTTTGCCGCCAAAACCCTTGGCTATTCACATTCTCTTTGCAAGCTCTTTAAGAGCTGATTGTAATTCATTTCTAAAATTTCATTACTGGAGATGATTGCAGCTGTGTGTGTAAAACCAAATTGGTGATTAATAAATTGATTCCCCTTCTTCAAGTGTGGATATAGGCAATTGCCGAACCACGATAAAATTTGTGTGTCTCTTTGTTTGTGTTGTGTGTTGTTAATTCTGTTTATCTGTTGTTTTCAATTCAATTTCTTCATCCTAACAATTGGTATCAGAGTGAGGTTAGATCGCTGTTTAGATTTTGGTGTTTGAATTTCTAGAATCATGGAAGAATCAAAGATAGAGAAGTTCTCGAGTCAGAGCTTTGGGTTATGGAAAGTGCAGATGGAGTCTTTGTTGATAAAGCAAGACCTTTCACTCGCGCTTGAAGGGAAAGCAAAGAAACTAGCTGGGATGGCTGATGAAGATTGGGAAAAATTAGACAAGAAGGTGAGAGCGATAATTTTTCTCTTGCTGTCCAATAATGTTCTCTTCAATGTCATGGGTGATGCAACAACAAAAGATGTATGGGATAGACTCTCAGCCATGTATGGAATGGCATTGACTGCAAATAAAGTTTTTATTATGAAGTGCTTGTACAAACTGAAAATGAAGGAAGGTTGTGCTATGGCAAACCACATCAATGAATTCAATACATTGATTAGTCAAGCGACTTTGGTGGGGATGACACAAGATGATGAAAGCAAGGTTGTTTTGTTATTATGTTCTTTACCAAGCAGCTGGGATGCTGTTGTAACAGTAGTTAGCACATCTATATCCGGTAAAAATAAGTTGGTTTTTAATGATGTAGCAGGTACTCTTCTCAACGAGGATTTGAGAAGAAAGAATGATGAACCTTCATCCGGTGAAGCCTTAACAGTGGCCAGCATCGATAATAGAGGTAGAAGTCATAATAGAGACAAAAATAATTACCATAGACGTTCAAAATCAACAAAGAGATCGAAGTCTAGAAACAGAAATGGTGAATGTTGGTTTTGTGGCAAAGCTAGTCATGTGAAAAAGGATTGCAGAAATTTTAAAAGAGCACAAGAGAGAGTGCAGGACAGTGAAGCAAATACAGTTTATGAAAAAGATGATAGTGTTTTAATCCTTTCAACAACCAACACTACTCCGGATTCATGGGTGCTTGATTCCGGTGCCTCTTATCATGCTACCTCATATGTCTTGAATCATGCATTAACTATCATGAAGGTCATTTTGGCAATGTTTTCTTAGGAGACAACAAAGCTTGTGAAATTACAAGCAAAGGGGATGTATTGTTGCCATTAGAAGGTGGTAAAATATGGCTGCTCAAAGATGTTCACCATGTCCCAAAATTTAAACGGAATTTGATATCTGTTGGACAACTCTTTGGTCAAGGTCTTAATGTTAATTTTCTCCCAGATACATGGAAAGTAACACATGGTACCATGTTGATTGCAAATGGTAACAAAGTGGGAAGCCTATACATATTTAAGACTCATGGTGAAGTGGGAGCTGCAATGGTGATTGAGGACAGCAACGTGGATCTTTGGCATCAAAGACTTGGGCACATTAGCAAGAAAGGTCTCCATGTTATGCATACAAGAAATTAGCTACCGAGCCTCAAGCTTGTTGACTTAGCCTTTTGTGAACATTGCCTCTATGGCAAACAAAAGAGAGTCAGTTTTTTGAAAGGTGGGCGTGACACAAAGACAACACCGCTGGAGCTTGTATACTCAGATGTTTTTGGACCAACCAAGGTAACCTCCATTGGAGGAGCTAACTATTTTGTAACATTTCTTGATGATTGTACAAGAAAAGTATGGATTTATATTCTTTCTAGGAAATCTGAAGTGTTTTGAAAATTTAAAAATTTCGAGGCTTTAGTTGAAAATCAGATTGGGCATAGGATTAAATGCTTACAAACCGATAATGGTGAGGAATTTTGTTCACATGAATTTGATAATTTTTGTACTGATAATGGGATTAGAAGAATCAAGGTTGTTCCTTTCACTCCTCAAGAAAACGGTGCAGCCGAGAGGATGAATAGAACAATTCTTGAAAAGGCACGATGTATGTTGTCTAATGCAGGTTTAGGCAAAGAATTTTGGGGGGAAGCATGTAACACAACAATATATTTAATCAACTGAAGTTCATCATCTAAATTGGATTTTGGTATTCTGGAAGAGGAATGGCAAGGGAAGAGGATTTCATATTCGCATCTTCATGTGTTTGGATGCGAAGCCTTCTCGCATATACCCAAGGAAAGGCGAACAAAAATGGATCCAAAGTCACTGAAATGTATCTTTGTGGGGTATGGAGAAGAGCAGTTTGGTTTCAGATTGTGGGATTCAGTTCTCAAAAAGATTGTTCACAGTAGGGATGTAGTTTTCCATGAAACCTCCTTTCTCGCACTACAAGATTCAAATAAATCAGAGATGGAATTTTTCCCTATGTCTCTATTTCAAAATTTGACTACCAGCACTTTTCCTTCGGTCTCTCATTTAGTGGGAGCTCCTATGACATCTACATCTGCTGAATACAATTCTTAGTCTGAGAATGATGAAGTGAGTGTTGAAAATGTTTGGTCTTCATTTAATTCAGAATTTGGGGGTCTGCAAAACAGAGTAAATCCTCCCCAAAATAACACCGATGTTGGAGGAAACTTGGAAGATCATTCTTACAGTGATGTTAGCTCACTTTATTCCCAATTGGCTGGGCAACTCACATGGTGGTCTGCAACTCCATCGCATACTGCACATTATGGTTCATGCACCCCACATCCCTCACGACATGTTGTGCAACCTTCCCACGTTGCACACCCACTGCAGTCCCCACACCGTGCAACTTCCTCCACTCTTCTGCAGGCCCCTTGCGGTCTCCACCATTAGCCTCACGTAGTCTCCTCTCCTTCTCCCCGCGAGCTCCCTGCAGCTCCCGCCACCTCCTTGCACACTCCCTGTTGTCTTCTTCGTGAGCTCCATGCGGGCCCTCACTCCACAGGCCCCCCACCCCAGCTTGCCCTACGCTCACCTGCCTTCACGAGCTTCCTGCCACCACCATGCACCCAACCTAGAAATGGTGATATGGTTGCCCCCTCATGCAGATTGCGCTCCCTGCACAAACAGTCAATGCAAGCAGAGCACGATGTCTCTATAGGCCCTCTCTCCTGTGAATTGCCTGCACACAATGTGGATAAAAATCCACAAGTTTACACATACCCTGTAGATAAGAAAACAAATAGGGATATTAGTAGACAAACTAACAGAGGGAGTGATGTTAATGTGCATAAACAGGGATCACAAAAATTGAATGACTCTACTATTGAAACAGAGAGTCAATTGAGGAAATCAACCAGACAGAGGCGAACTCCTACAAAATTTTCTGATTATGACTTATTGTTTTGTGAAGAGGCTGAACCTTCTTTCCTCATCTCTGATCAAACAGAGCCCGCAACATACAAAGAGGCTTTTAAAAATGCAGACCGTGATAACTGGCATGCTGCAATGTGAGAAGAAATGGATGCACTAGTGAGAAATCAGACATGGGAATTGGTGCCACTTCCGCCTGACAGAAAGGCATTAAGAAATAAATGGGTATACAAACTAAAAGATGAAGCCGATGGTCACAGAAGATTTCGAGCGAGACTAGTTGTAAAGGGATATGCTCAGTAGCAATACCTCGACTTCAAAGAAATTTTCTCGCTAGTAGTTAAAATGACTACCATCCAAGCAGTATTGGGGTTAGTTGCAGCCTGGGATCTTGAACTTGAACAATTGGATGTGAAGATGACATTTCTCCATGGAAATCTTGATGAGGAAATATTTATGCATCAGCCAGAAGGGTTCATCAAAAAGGGGCAGGAACACCTTTATTGCAGATTGAAACGCAGTTTGTATGGGCTTAAGCAAGCCCCCCGGTAGTGGTATCTTAAATTTGACAAGTTCATGATTGATCACAAGTTTACTTGTAGCGAGTTTGATCCTTGTATCTATTACAAGAAGTTTCCTAATGGCGAATTTGTCATTCTTCTTCTTTATGTGGATGATATGCTAGTGGCTGGCACAAGCATGAGGATTGTGAGTGAACTTAAGACTCATTTAGCAAAAGAATTTTCCATGAATGATTTAGGGGCAGCAAAGAAGATACTATGAATGACTATTTTTCAGGATAGAAAAAAGAGAGAACTCAAACTATCTCAACAAGACTACATTAAAAAAGTCTTGGACAGATTTGGTATGGCGGATGCTAAGTCTATTTGTGTACCTTTAGCCTCTCGTTTTCAGTTGTCTTCTCAATTGTGTCCTAAAACACAAGAAGATAAGGAGTCTAAGGATAAAATTTCATACAAATCTGCAGTTGGAAGACTCATGTATGCTACGGTGTCTACTCGACTGGACATTGCTCATGTTGTGGGATTGGTGAGCAGATTTATGGCTAATCCGGGCAAATCACATTGGGAGGCGGTTAAGTATATCTTGAGGTATCTCAAAGGTACTTCTAATTTTTGTTTATGGTTTGGAAAGGACAAGGCATTTTTGCAAGGGTTTACCGATTCTGATTTTGCTGGTGACTTAGATAAAAGAAAGTCTACTTCTAGTTATGCTTTCACATTTGCCGGGGCAGCGATTAGTTGGGCTTCAAAATTGCAACATACAGTTGCTCAATCAACTGTAGAAGTAGAATACATAGCTCTTTCTGAGGGAGAAAAAGAGATGGCATGGCTGCAACTCTTGTTCAGTGAGTTGGGTTTGAAGTAATCAGATTTTGCTTTGTTTTGTGATAACAGCAGCGCAATTTTTATGACTAAACATCAGACATCTTAGCCACGGTCAAAACATGTTGATGTTCACAGTCATTATGTTCACCATATGGTCGAAGAAGGAAAGTTTCGTGTAGATAAGATTCATACCGACTTGAATCCAGCTGATGTGCTCACTAAAGTGGCTAAGTGGGAGAAGTTTGATTTCTGTCAAGCTTCTCTCGGCCTTTCCAATAACTAATAGCAAAACTGAGTGGGAGTATCTACTTGTTGCAGCAGTCCGTTGGCCTTCAGTGGGAGATTGTTGGAATTTGAAGTCCAACGGACTCCTTCCTTGTTTGTCGCCAAAACTCTTGGCTATTCGCATTCTCTTTGCAAGCTCTTTAAGAGTTGATTGTAATTCATTTCTAAAATTTAATTGCTGGAGCTGATTGCAGCTGTGTGTGTAAAACCAAATTGGTGATTAATAAATTGATTCCCCTGCTTCAAGTGTGGATGTAGGCAATTATCGAACCACGATAAAATCTGTGTGTCTCTTTGTTTGTGTTGTGTGTTGTTAATTTTGTTTATCTGTTGTTTTCAATTCGATTTCTTCATCCTAACAATAGAGGGCCCAATAATGGACACACTTCAGCCCAGGATTCTTGTGTACAACATAGGCCCTCTTTTACTTTCTGTAGCAGAAGAAACAGATGGATTGCTTGCAAGTATATTTAGTGAAGAAACAAGTTCTATCAAATGGCTCGATAGTCAAGAACCCCATTCGGTTATTTTTGTGTGCTTTGGAACCATGGTAGTTATCTCTGAAAGGGAGCTTATAGAGTTTGCATGGGGTCTAGAGGCCAGCATGCAACCATTTCTATGCGCTATTCATGCAGATCTTGTTCGTGGGGCTTCCTTTGTGTTACCTGTAGAGTTAATGGAGAAAGTGAAGGGAAGAGGTCTTTTGTAAGCCGGGAACCTTAGGTAGAAGTGCTGTCACATCCTTCTGTGGGAGGTTTCTTAACTCACAATGGATGGAACTCCACTTTAGAAAGCATTTGTGCGGGTGTACCCATGATTTGTTGGCCATTCTATGCAGAACAACAGATGAATAGGACTTATGCGAGCTAGGTTTGGAAAATCGGGATTTCGATGAATGACTATGTGACAAGAGGAGTGATGGAAGAAATGGTGAGGAAACTGATGAAAGGGAAGGAAGGGGAAGAAATGAGGAGGAGGAGTGCTGAGTTGAGAGATTCTTCCATTAAAGCGGTCAAGAAAGGAGGATCTTCTTACAATAATTTGGAGAAGATTTTAGAGGCAATGGAAGGAAGAAAGGATATGTGATTGATCTAATTTATTTTAGATTGATTGAACATTTTTATGATTATGTATTTGTATTTATTAGTTTAGTAATTTGTGTTTGATAGCTTACAATTTAGGTAGTTTTCAATTATTGGTAAATATTTATAGTTTTTTTTTTTTTGATAAAAGTGGATGAACCATTGAAATTATATTAAATCTTTATATTTTTTACATGGTGTCTGGTTCAATGAGCACTGAAGGGAAAGAACCAATAAGAAAACCCTTCAGTATTGCTCAAGAAAACAAAAGCCTATCTACCCATTACAAAAGCACATAGGCAACCCAAATACTACCCCTGATTACAACATCAATCACATTAGATATAAAGGAAGCTTGGAAAAACCTTGTAGGAATTAGTGAAGAAGATAGCACCCCAAAATGAAACCACCATGTCCTAAACAAAATCAGTGCCATCACCCCAAAGAAACCAAACTGTCTATGAACCACATGAATCCAAAGCCCTGCAGAGAACAAAACACACAGCCAGAAGGGAACGAAGTAAAAGTAGTCTTGACAACACAAAAATAGTTAGCAAACATATGCCCATCTATATAATAAGCAGAGAAGGATGGAGAAAACCCTGAGGAATCAGGGTGTGGCCAATCCATAAAATAATCCAAAGCAAAAGCCATAAGAGCAACAATAAGATAAGGATCCATCTGCACCACCAAATAAACTGCACTTTCCAGTTCCTCAGGAAAAGCCACTAGCCACCAATCTTGCCAAGAAATCTCCAAAACATGCAGAGCATTGTGTAATAGGAAGAAAAAACAAAAAAGGAATGAATGCCATACTTGCACACCATTCAAAATATAACAAAGAAAAGGATAACCACTATATGATTATCTCATCATCATAAGAGAAAATGCCAAGCAAGAGACCTCATACGAAAAGATGAAAATTCCCTCATATCTTTACAACAAACCCTATCATTAAAGCAACTGCCTAAACAATAGGGTACCCACGGAACAAAATTATTCAACAGAAGGACCAGCTCTACATAATTTGAAATGAAAACTCATGGAAAAGTTACCCACATCTAACCGCAAAGAGAAAAGATTACCAAAAAAGCAGAATATCAGACTCAATGTATTTTAACAAAATCCAACCATGAGAATTAATGATGACATAGAAGATCGAATACCAAAGCAGTCCCCAAGATGCCCAAAGGAAACCAAGGTATCCATCTACTGTGATGATAATCCCGTAAGCCCAGTATGAAACTTCATGGGACAAGTCAATGCCAAGCAAGAAGCCCAATAAATACCAAAACTGCCCATATAGGAAAATAATTACACAAGAACCCATACGATCTCACTCTTATAAGTTGCCAAACAGCTTGGCACAAAGCTAAAAAATAAAGAAGGACCCAAGACAATCTCTGAACTAAGAAAAGAAGAATGAAGATATCCATCAACAGAGGTATCGATAATATTCAAAAAAGTAGTGATAGAACAAAACATGATAATCAACCCAAATCCCAATAACTGTCAAAAAAGTGTCCGCCGAGCATAAAATTGCCCCTCCAAGCTCCATACTGAATAAGGAGCTACTACTAGAAATAGCTATAATAGAAATGTTGTCGTAAGGCAAGACACCATCCCCCCTATAGCCATACAAGGAAGTAGAGCACCCCACAAAGCAAGGAGATGGGAGAGGTCAATCGAACAACTGGCAAATCCAAAAAATAGAAACCACAACAAACTCTCTCCTTAATGAGGAGATTCTCCCAATAAATTTCAATAGCAAAGATATTGCCCCGAAGGCCAAACACCCTCATTATAGGCACTTACGAAAGAACAACCACACCAAGAATAGGGAATGAAGGAAGTTTCTGAATGGAAGGTCTATTAAAAGAGAAGTTTCATGCAAGAGATAGGAAAATCCAAAGGGGCGAGTTCTATATGATCAACATCCTCATCAATAGCCTTGTTTGCAAGAAAATCCGTGAAAACATTAATTTCTCTAAAACAATGAGAAATAGAAAAAGTGGAAAAACCATTTAGTTGGAGGAGAATGTGCTCTAAAAAATACTGCAAGTGCCAAGAGAGACACTTTTTGCTAGCAACCGCTTGAAAGACCAACATTGAATCACCTTTAATAACAATATCCTTAATGTTTAAAGAAAGAGCAAGATCAAGTCCAAAGGATAAAGCCTGAAACTCAACCACATTATTAGTGCCATGACCAATATATTTACTTACTGCTTTGATGATCTTTGAAGAGTGATAAAAAATAATTACCCCAATCCCAGACCTCCTCGAATTGCCCTTAGAGGCCCCATCAACTTAAAGTTTGAATGAAGGGGAAGGAGGAGGACTCCATTTAGCCATCTTGTGCTTAAGAAGCGAAGAAATCCATCTGTTATAACCCCATGAGAAGGCATCAAATGAAGTGAAGACCATCGCCGAGTAACCCAATTATCCCAATGAGAAAAGGACCTGAGATGATATAAATTGCTATGAATGAAAGCAAGCACCACTTCACTAATGGAAGCTTGAATTTTACCAATTATGTCTGCCAAAGTTGCAGATTTATGTTTGAAGATTCTTGAATTCCTTTCAAGCCAAAGATTCCAAATCAGCAGAGATGGAGCAACAACCCAAAGAGATGAATAGAACGAAGAGGGAAACAACAAGGGCTGGGACATAAATTGTGAAAGTAGATTTGAACAGAGAGAAGAAGACCATCCTAACATATCAAATAGCCAATACCAACACTCAGAGGCAAAAGGACATAGCAGGAAAAGGTGATCCATCGATTCCATACTATAACCACAAAAAACACAAGGAAAAACTGTTGTAATCCCAAGCCTATCCAATTGCATTCTAGTAAGGACTTTATCTTGGACTACCAAGCAAGCAAAAGCCCCTGCCTTTGGAAGACAAGTAGGATGCCAGAAAAGCTTAGTAGGCCAACAAGATGGAAAAGGGGCCTGAACCAAAGAATTGTACCCCTCTTTTACCGAATAGGAGCTTGCAGCATTTTTAACCCAAACCAAAGAGTCCTCCTTGATATGGAAAACTAAAGGTCTTTTACAAATTTCTTCTACAAAAGCTACAATAATATCGTTATTAATAGACAGGGGAGGGATATCCTTCCATTTAGCCACTAAACATGGACCTGACGTGACAATGTTAAAATAATTTGCAACAAAAGGCCCCCAAAGATCTAATAGAATAGCTAGCAAAGGGGACCAGTCACGAATAGTTGAGAGAGCAGGATGCCCATTCCAAACTTCATCCCAAAAATGGGCCTTTTTCCCATTATGGACAATCCAAGATAAATGTGGTAAGACCACCTCCCTACAAGAATTAAAAAATTCTAAAACGCAGAACCCTTCGGAAGGGATCTTGCAGTAAAAGTCCATTCTCTGGATGCCCCCCTTAAATACTTGGTGAGCATGATGAAAGTCCATTTACTCTGAGGTTTTTCATATAACTTCCAAATCAATTTTGCCTCCAATGCTTTATTTTGAATAACTAGGTTGCGGATACCCACACCCCCTAGCTCCTTGGGATGACAACTTTTATCCCAAGCAAGAAGAGGGATCTTCTTTTTTCCTCCTAAGTTGTCAGTCCAAAGGAAGGTCCTAAGGGAAACCTTAATCTTCTTAATGAATTGAGAAGGAGCCTGCAGGATAGACATCAAATATGTAGGAATAGCACTCAACATTGATTTTATTAGAAGGATCTTACCAGCCATTGTTAGCCACTTATGATTCTAGGAGGAAATTCTAGAGGTTATAGAATGGACTACTTTATCCCAAAAGGAGATCTTATCCGATCCCAAAAAGAAAGGAATGCCCAAGTACATATAGGAAAAGGTTTCAACTTGAAAGCTCCAAAAGCGAGCAAGACTGTCCCGAACTAAAGTGGGGACATTCACAAAAAAGACTTTGGACTTCTGATTATTAACCTTTGACCAGAAAAGGCAGCGTAATCAGAAATAATTTTCTTAATAGCTCGAGCTTCCCTCATAGAGGCCACCCCAAATAGAAGCCTATCATCAACAAATAAGCAATGAGATTGTGAAGAAGGGAGGCCATCCACTCTGATATCTAACCATAGACCCGAAGCCATAGCATTAGATATAGCCCTGCTTAATGCTTCTGCCAAAAGAATAAACAAAAAAGGGGATAGAGGATCTCCTTGCCTAATTCCCCAGGAGGAAGAAAAAAAACCCGAAGGAGAACCATTAATCAAAACTAAAAAGCGGGCAAAGGATATACATGAAAAGACCCACTTAACCCAACTACGTGAAAACCCTAAACGATACAAGACCACCACCAAGGACTGCCAATTAACACGATCATAGGCTTTAAGCATGTCTAGTTTAAGAATCATTGTTGGAACCTTTTGCTGAGATATGGAGTGCACGATTTCATGCGCTACAATGGCACCTTCAGCAGTTTCCCGTCTAGGCACAAACCCACCCTGCTCCAAAGAAATTATCTGAGGAAGGAGTTTAGACAGCCTAACCGAAATTGCCTTAGTAAATATTTTGTATAAGGTGGTACACAAGGCAATTGGACGAAAGTCCGAGAAAGAGGTAGGATTATCTACTTTTAGAATAATAGCAATAAGAGTAGTATTAATTTCTCTTAAGATCGACCTATTCCTTCTAGACTCCTCCAAGGCTAGCAGCACATCTTTTCCTATAAAGTCCCAACATTTCTGAAAGAATAAGGTCGTAAATCCATCCAGACCCAGAGCCTTTTCCAGATGCATGGAAAAGACTATCTCTTTCAATTTAGCCAACAAAAAGGGGGCCATAAGCAACTTATTGTCCTCTGGAGAAACTAAAGGGGGGATCAAATTTAGAAACTCATCATCTACCACCACTGGCTCCGCTGAAAGAAGAGACTTAAAGAACCTAACAGCTTCAGTGGCTATATCATCCTCATCTATCAGAGTATTACCATTAGAGTCGATAATACAAGAGATTCGATTGCAAAGTCTCTTGAGCTTAGAAGAGGAGTGAAAGAATTTAGTATTTCGATCGCCTTCAGAAAGCCAAAGATCCTTAGACTTTTGCCTCCAATAAGATTCTTCCCTAGCCAAGGTCTCACTCAACTGCATGTTCAATAACTTTAGCTTATCATACATTGCAAAAGACATCCCTGAAGCAACAATGCTTTCATTAAGTTGCTCGATTTCCTCTTGAATCCTGGCCTTTTCACCAAAAATATTCTTAAAATGCATCACATTCCAATCCTTTATCCTTGACTTTAAAAAGCCCAAATTCTTAACAAGCTGAAACATCCGAGACCTAGGAATAAATAGAGCTGAATACCACCAATGTTTTAAGGAAGGCAAAAATGATTGGTCCCTAAACCACATTGGCTCAAACTTGAAGGGTAACTTTCTAAGAGCCCTATCCTCGAAAATAGAAAACTGAATAGGGAAATGATCAGAGCCAGTAAAGGGAAGAATTGAGGACACAAAATCTTGTCCCAAATTGAACCAATTATCCGAAACCATAAAATGATCCAGCCTTTCCAGAATTTGACAAAAGTCCCTTCGCATGTTAGTCCATGTAAATGACCCATTAAGAGGTTTAAAATCAGCCAAATTCAAGGAGTGAATGAAGTTACAAAAGTCTGACATAGCATGTTTATTAGGGATGAGTCCCCCAGCCTTTTCATCCATACTATTAATTGCATTAAAATCTCCCCCAAAAATTAAAAAAACATTCCGTAGAGGAGTAGCAAGAGAAACCAAGAAATTCCAAAGTGTTCTTTTTTCTAGAACCCCCGAAGGACCATAAACATTAAATAACCAGAATTTTAAATTTGACAGCCTGCTCTTAACTAGCCCAAGCATCCAATTGGATGAGGAAGCAATTAATGAGAAATGTACAATAGAATCTTTCCAAAGAACTGCCAGCCCACCCGAAGCACCAGAAGAGGGAGATGAGCAAAAATTCCAAACTTTCCAAGAAGAAAATAACCTATTAGCCGAAGATAGATTTAGCTTAGTTTCTTGTAACAACACCAAATCACACTTCATTAAGTCTAATTGTGACTTAATCAAGTGTCATTTGTTAGGGGAATTTAAGCCCCTAATATTCCAAGATATAATCCTCATTTGGCCTAAGGGGAAGCATCAGCTCCCCTTGAAACATTCAAAGATACTGTAGAAACCAATCCTACCAAAAAAACCTTATGCAGACTTCATTTAGAAGCTAAGGCTCTTGTGAGAGGTGGACTAAAGGGTTTCTTTGATCTTTTCTTTCTGGAAGTCTCCAAAGAAGAAAGAATAGTTGATTGAATTCCCACATCAATTTCTAATTTAGTCTTAGTATGCTTGGGCTTGCGACCCCTTTTCCCTAGAGTAGACAAGGGTGAAGTAGGGAGAATATATGCTTCATGGCTGATATGTGCTTCATGCGACCCCTTTTCTCTTTCATCAATTTTCAATTATTGGTAAATATTTATAGTTATCATAATGCATAAAAAGAAATTGTTTTACAATATTAATTCTAATATAAATATAATTTTTTGTATTTATTTGTGTTATATGTAGACGTAATTTTTTTATTATTTTATATAAATTTAGTCTTAGTTATTAGAATAATATCAAAGCAGATATTTTTAAAATAAAAGGCATAAGTTTGTTCAAAATATGGGAATTTTATATGTTCAATAATTTGTATGTGTTATTTCAGTATAGCTATTCCCATAGATTTTTTGGATGACATTATCTACTATTACCTATACCTATGTAATGACATGTGCTTTTGTATCTTCTACATGCGACATGGTCTTGTACTAGATACCTATATGATGTTCAATGATACTTGTTATTGTTACTTTCACATATACATACACATATATAGACTTAGATATGTGTAGTGCTTTCACTATTATTACTTTCATTTAAATGTTATGCTAGTTGGATTAATATTATGATTATGAATTATTGCAAGTAAGTAAATAATTAAATCTCATTTAATTATGTATTGTTGTGTTATTAATAGAAGTGAGAACACCCAAAGTCAAAAATCAAAATAGATACAAAACAATTACAAAGACAACACAACATGAAAACCAACCAAACAACAGATTGAAGCCAAAACCGTAATACACTCCAAATGCAATTGATTGAATTAACAAACAATTTCAGTAAATCTGAAATTAAATGATTTTATCAATTTAGAAGAAACAACTGTTAACGAACACAATCGAATTCTTCTTCATTACTTTGCAGCACTCTTTCTTTTGACCTCTGTGTGTGTGTCAAATGTGAGATAGAATTCTCTCTTTTAAGTTCTGTTCTAATATTTAGTTTGACTGGCAATACAAATGGAGCTTATCTCCTTCAAAAATATTATTACATTTTCCTGTTCCTTTAGAAATCAATTACATATAATTTTCCATAAGCAGACAAATTTCTCCCGTTAGAAAGCATTAATAATTTATTCTTATTAATTTGCCAATAACCCTCTTACCTCTGCGCACTTCCTCTTTTATGCTCTGTAAACTGCAATCAAAATCTTTGTCTTCCTTTTTGTATTCCTTTCTCCTCTCACATACTCTCTTGCCTATAATCTATGTACATCTTCACTTGTTTAACCCCATGCAAGAGTTTTTAATTATTTGAATCTTCATACTATGAGCTATCCTCTCTTTTACCGCACAGCTTTCTTCCTCTCTTCTATGTTATACAAACCCTAAGGAATCACCAAATTCCTTTCTTAAGAACACCAACTTTTACAAATACAAACTTTTCAGTTTGAGCACCAACTCATCATCCTTTGGTACCAACCATAAGGATGTTACAACTAAGTTGTTACAGATTTCAATTTGCAATATTATACTTTACAAATTTTGAGGGTATACAAAAAATTCAAAATAGTCACCCTTTAGATAATTTGATCTGTTTTACACAATACAATAGTTGTAACATGCAAGTAGATCCTTACAAACTTGATATTACTAGCAATCTTCTTATCACCTATTCATATCAACTCAAAACAAACCCATCAATAGAGATTTATCACTACTTTCATATAAATGAGTTTGTTCTCATTTAACTTGATTCAATTTATAGCACACACACCATACAACTTTGATCTTCAACAAGAAATTGCATACTTTCAACACCACTGTGTCTTTTATCATATACTCCATACAAAAAAAATTCTCTACAATTACTTCAATGCTTTCCCTACAACATCGAGCTCATCAAAATTTGTGCTTCTACAATCATAAACTCAGTCACATCTCATAGAAGTTTCTAATTTTTCCATTCAAATTGATATGAAATTTATCAAAGACATTCCAAACATGATTTGCATTTAATCACCTTTTCTTTATCAACACTTCAAATACCTTTAAAAACATCATGAGCCTTTCACTCTCCTTAAAAGAATTCCTTGATTGGTTAAAGAGTTAGGTGGTAGTTGAAAAACTACTCCAAAAAGTTGTAATTGAAACCAAAAACAAACCCTTTTTTTGTCTCACCTGAAGGAGAGTGCATACATTGTCTTTTTGCAATAATGGTAATAGCATATAGTTTGTAAATAATGCAGTTATCAACTAACCATTATACTATTGGGGTGGATGGATATGGATCTGGAAAACTCACAAACACAAACACATCAAGCACATAACACACACATACATAGAACATTCACATGTAACTAAGCTATGACACAGACAGACATTTTTTTTTATTTCTTCTGCCACAAAATAGTTGATGGGATAGGGTTTGGGATAGACTAGCCTAGTCTATGCTCTTGGATCCTTCCCTTAGATCACTTGGTGTTCTCTTCAGACCCTAGGGTCTCTAGGACTTCCCTTTCTTGAGGAATCCCCTGACCTTGCCCAATCCACCCACCAATGAGTTGTAATGTTGCTCCTAAGGTCTCACCTACTCATGAGACTCAAAACCCCTTACTATGACTAATAAGGGCTTGGCTTGTTCCACACCTTCCTAGGTCTTAGCAAGGATAGATGAAGTCTCTAACAAGGTTTTTACACCCATCCATGTGCCCCCAAGAGGTTTCAAACTTTCAACCCCTTACCGATCTCACTGTTTTGTGTTTTTGCCTACAAAATAGGGCTACAAGGATTAGGACCAATTAGGCCTCCTACCCGGTCCTTTAGGGCTCCCTCTCACAAATGATGCACAAACAACCCAAACTCCCAAAATGGACCACCATTCATTTAGCAAGGGCTCAAGGATTTCTCTAGTTTTGGGCCTCCAAGTTGCCGTACAGTGCCTTGGACGAATTTTGGGGTTTTTAAGGGTTTTGTGAGGGTTTTTAGGGTTTGCCTAGGTCATAGTGTGGGTTTTGTGTTTTAGCCACCTTGTCTAGATTGGTGGAGGCTCCTCCTTCACACTAGTGGTGCTTCACACACTCCTCTACACCTCTTCCAAAGGGTGTACTCTCCTCTGACCAACCTTGCTCTCCAAGACCTCTGCAACTTAACCCTTCCTAGCCGGGCACTGTTCAATCTCGCCTAGGATTGGGTCTCTTGATGGCCTCCCTGCATTTTCAAGGGCCCTTCTTGCTTTGAATTATAGTACAAGGTCTGCACTCTCATTCCCCATGGTTTCATGGTGGTTCCACAATGGGGAATGGAGTTATGCAGCCATTTACACAATCCTATCCAAAACTGGACAGTAAGAAGGCAATTTACAACTTTTTACAAACACACCTTACTTACAAACCAAAACCTAATCTAAATGATTGAAATGAAATTATTTACACCATAGAAGACAATCCACACAAATTCGCATGTAAATCAATCCATTAACTTGCTCGGTTGCTTCTTTCAAACTGACTGGTAACCAATTTGCAGTCTCAGTCAGATCTTTTTGCTTGGGTTGTACAATGTCTGACATCCAACCCATTAACTTAGGGTTTGGAAATACTTATACTAACCATACCTCAATTGGTGTGCCAAAATTAGGTCTCTCCATGCTCAACAAGGGTTTTTGACCATTTGGGTGGAAAAGTTGCTTGACAACTTTTAAAAGTTGTCATGCAACTTTTGCATCTTTTAAGCAACTTTGCCATTGTTGCTTTTCATGACTCCTAAGCCTATTTTGGGCTATCCTAAGGACAGTAACATGCCAATAAGGCCTAACACACATCCAAGGCACACTCAACCTCTCCTGCACAAGAAATCACAACAAAACACTAAGGACCTAAAACTAGGACCTAGTCAAGAACAAATGAGCTCATGGCTCTTATTCATATACAATGGCTTCAAAAGAAGCAAAACACCAACAAAACAAAGAAGGAGGAAGAGATAGGAAGGGTTCTCTTGCACCATACTCCCCCTCTACACACAAATAAGAAATAGAAGAAGAGATGAGATTCGGGTCTATTCCAAGTGTCTTGAACCTGCTCTCCTCAACCTAGGTAGCTTTAGACTCAGGCTGACCTGCCCACTTCACCAGGTGTTCCATGTAGACCTGGTATCTAGTGGACTTTTTTACTCTAGATTCCAAGATCTCCTCTGCCATAGGCTTCTTCACTTGTGGTAAGACATTCACATATAGGTCCTGTAGTACCTTGGTTTGGCTCTCAGTCTGCCCTTCTATTTCACCCTTGTACATGATCAGGTCAGCTACATTAAAGACTAGTGATATAGCCAAATCTAAAGGCAGGTCAACCTTGTAGGCATTCTTACCATATTTTGATAGGATTCTACAAGGTCCTACCCTCCTCATCTATAGTTTAGTAGGCTTGCCACTTTGCATCCTAGCTTTGCTCAAATGGACCATCACATAGTCACCCACCTTGAACTGAACCTCTCTCCTTTTCTCATCTATTTTTGCCTTCATTTTTTGAGTGGATTCAGGGATGGCCTTCTTGACTTTCTCTTGAACTTCCTTGATGGTTTGAGTGAAGTCCTCTACTTGTCTACTCTTCATTTCCAAAGTACTAAGGTCTCTCAAATCACATACGCCTCTTGGATGTTTGCCATACACAACCTCAAAAGGACTTCTACCAATGGTCCTATTCACATTGTCATTATATGCATACTCTACTTGAGGAATGATTAGGTCCCATGTTTGGCCATACTCCTTAGTTAAACACCTCAACAAGTTACCTAACACCCTATTGATGACTTCAGTCTGACCATCAATTTGTGGATGGTACGCTGAGCTAAATGACAAGTTAGTTCCTAGTCTCCTCCATAATGGTTGCCAAAAATGGCCCATGAACTTGCTGTCCTTGTCTGAAACAATGCTTAAAGGGAGTCCATGAATTCTAACAATCTCCTTAAAGAAGAGATGTGCAACATAGCTTGCATCATGTGTAGTCTTACATGGAATGAAATGGCTCATCTTGGAAAATCTATCTACTACCACATAGATGTTGTCCATACCTATCTTTGTCTTGGGAAGTCCTACTACAAAGTCCATGCTTATACATTACCAAGGTCTATTTGGGACCGGCAATGGTTGATAGAGACCAGCATTGCTTGATCCTCCCTTTGCTCTTTGGCATACACCACATTGTTCTACATATCTTTTCACATCCCTTGGCAACTTTGGCCAATAGTAGTACCTCTGTACTAAATCCAAGATTTTATTGACTCCAAAGTGTCCACTTAAACTGCCATTGTGTTTCTCTTGGATGAGGTTTTCCCTCATGGATCCTCTTGGTACACACAACTGGTTACCTTTGAACAAAAGACCATTTTGGAGAGTGTAATCTGCATACTCACCATGGAAATGGTTCTCAAACTCCTTGCAAACCTTGTAAGCTAATGAGAAGTCTTCATCTCCTTCATAGAGGTCCTTGAAACCTTCTATTCATATGCTTTGCAACTGTAGTTCTTGAACTGTCAACAACTTCCTGCTTAATGCATATGCCACCTTGTTGAGTTGCCCTTTCTTATGCTTGATGGTGAAGGTGAAGGATTGGAGGTATTCCATCCATTTCAAATGCCTATTGCTAAGCTTCTCTTGAGTGTTAATGTAACTCAATGTCTGGTTGTCTATGAACACCACAAATTCTTTTGGGAGTAGGTAATGCCTCCATTTCTTTAAAGACTACACTAATGCATACAACTCTAGGTCATAGGCTGAGTACTTCTTCTTTGCTTCATTAAGCTTCTCACTGAAAAATGCCAGAGGTCTTCCCTCTTGACTCAATACACCACCTACTGCAATTCCACTTGCATCACACTCCAATGTGAATAGCTTATCAAAGGTAGGTAGGAGAAGGATAGGTTTTGTGGCTACTTCATGCTTCAATAATTGAAATGCTTTGTCAGCTTGCTCATTCCATTTAAACTTAGTTTTAAGGCCTCCTTTAATGGTGTCAAGGACTGGTGCACATATGCCACTGAAGTTCCTCACAAATTTCCTATAGAATTAAGCTAATCCATGGAAACTCCTTACCTCAATCCTTGTTCTAGGTGCAGGCCAATTCAAGATTGCCTCCACTTTGCTTGGATCCATCTTCAAGATTTCCTTAGACACCATAAATCCTAAGTGACCAGCTCTTGCTTCAAGAAGTCACACTTCTCTAGGTTGATGGATAACTTCTCCTCATGCAACCTCTCTAAGACTAACCTCAAATGCTCAAGGTACTCCTCTTTGGTTCTGCTATAGATGAGAATGTCATCTAGGTACACCACCACAAATTTGCCTGTGAAGTCTTTTAACACCTCATTCATCAACCTCATGAAGGTGCTTGGGGAGTTGGTGAGTCCAAATGGCATCACAAGCCATTCATACAATCCTTTTGTGGTCTTGAAAGAAGTCTTCCACTAATCACCCTCCTTGATTCTAATCTAGTGATAACCACTTTTAAGGTCCAACTTGGTAAAATACATAGCACCTCTTAGACAGTCCATCAAATCCTCTATTCTAGGAATAGGAAACCTATACCTTATGGTGATCCTATTGATTTCCCTTGAATCAGTGCAAAGTCTCCACTTGCCTCCCTTCTTTGATGCTAACACTACCAGGACTGTACATGGGTTGATGCTCTTCTTAATCAATCCTTGTTCCAATAACTCCTGCACTTGCCTTGCTACCTCCTTGTTTTGATCAGGTGTGAGCTTATATGCAGCTTTGTTAGGTAGGGATGCTTCGGGAACAAAGTCTATTTGATGGCTTATAGACCTTCTTGGTGGGAGTGTTGTAGGTGCTCCATCACTCACTATGTCCTTATATTCTTGCAACATGTGTTTCACCTCCTTGGGTACTTCTTCCTGCAACTTGTCTTCTTCCTCCTTTGGTTTCACAAAGATGGCACACTTCACTATCTCCTCCTCATGTAGCAAGTTTAAGAACTCTTTACCAGTAGCCAATAAGACACTAGGTGTTCTTGAAGTGCCCTCTTCATTCTCTGTCAAAGACTGAATCTTGAAAGTCTTGCTATCCTTCTTGACTGATATGGAGTTCTCCTCTCCATCATAGATCACCTTCCTATCAAATTGCTAGGGTCTTCCTAGCAGCAGATGACAAGCATCCATAGGCAACACATCGCAAAGGATCTTATCCTTGTATCCTCCAATAGAAAACTCTACCCAAGTCTGTTCATTGACTAGCACACTCTGCTCATGATTCAACCATGTCACCTTGTATGGGCTAGTGTGGGGTATTCTTGTGAGTTTCAACTTCCTAACTGCCTCTTCTGATATGATGTTGTCAATTGAGCCTGAATCAACTATCACCTTGCACACTTTACCAAGAACTTTGCATCTCACCCTAAACAATGCTCTCCTATGTTTGGGTTCCTCCTTAACTGGTTGTTTGATCAAAATCCTATTGAACATCATATTCTCACCAATTTCTAATTCAATCTGGTCCACATCCGGTGTCTTGCTTCTTGAAGAGTCTTCATGTGCATAAGCAACCCTCTTTCCACTATTTGATGAAGTAGGCTTGTCAGGACATCTATATGTCGGGTGTCCCAATAGACCACAATTGTAACACTTCATAGTTGCAAAGTAGGAGTTACTTCTACCAGTACCTCTACCCCTACTTGGATCACCTTGTGCACCTCTTCCTCTAGAATGGCCCCCTTTGAGATTGGTTTCACTGCCTTTCTCAGTTAACTTGGCTTCTCCTTGGTTCCTCTGCTCATTTGACTTGCTTTGGTAACCACCTCGATGATTCATTTGTTCTCTACCTCTGCCTCTACCCCTTTTATTGGAGTCTCCTTTCCTTTTGTTCCTCTCTTCCACCTTGACAACAAGCTGATGACATTTTTGAATGTTCCACTTTAGGCCGCTTAGATACCTAGCCACCTTAATAGATTCATCTTCTTGGACTTTAGATCTAAGACAAAGTTTTTGAAATTCTTCGGTGTAGGAGGTCACGTCAAGGTCTTTTTGCTTCAAACCCTGTCTCTTCTTATGAAGTTGGACTTCATAATCCTCTGGCAAGTAGTTCTCTTTGATCTTACTCACCATGGCCTTCCAATTGGCAATAGGTAGCTTCCCCATGCTAACCCTCTCTTCCTGCATATACTTCCACCATGTTAAAGCTGCTCCCCTTAATCTTGATTTGGCAACCTTAACCTTTTGAGCCTCTGTCACTCCTTCACACTCAAAGTGGTTTACCATACCCTCAATCCATTCCATGACAGTGTTGATGTCCATCCTTCCACTGAAATGTGGCAATCCTTCAAAAGCTTTGGTGTTCAAAGCCTTAATAGCTTTTACAAAAGGTTCTTCATTAAACAAGGGATCTAGTTCAGGTATAATGTCATCTATGTCAATGGTTTTCTTGCCTTTATCTTTGGTGTCTTCACCCCAAGGTTCATGTGTCCTCTGATCCACCACTTCCTGTAGCTTGTCCCTTATCTCACTCATAGCTTCTTCAAGGAGTCTATTCTTCTCCTTCTACTCTTCTACCTCTCTAGCTAGCTCTACATTAGTGACCATTCTGCTCTCCCCTACTGATTCTCTAGTATATAGAGACATACACAGTCCAACAAATCTTTAACTTTCTCTGATACCAATTTGATGGGATGGGGTTTGGAATAGACTAGCCTAGTCTATGAACTTGGATCCTTACCTTGGATCACCTGGTGTTCTCTTCACACCCTAGGGTCTCTAGGACTTCCCTTTCTTGAGGAATCCCTTGACCTTTCCCAATCCACCCACCAATGAGTTGCAATGTTACTCCTAAGTTCTCACCTACTCATGAGACTCAAAACCCCTTACTATGGCTAATAAGGGCTTGGCTTGTTCCACACCTTCCTAGGTCTTAGAAAGGATAGGTCAGGTCTCTAACAAGGTTTTTCCACCCATCCATGTGCCCCCAAGAGGTTTCAAACTTTCAACCCCTTACCGATCTCACTGTTTTGTGTTTTTGCCTACAAAATAGGGATACAAGGATTAGGACCAATTAGGCCTCCTACCTGGTCCTTTAGGGCTCCCTCTCACAAATGATGCACAAACAACCCAAAATCCCAAAATGGAATACCATTCATTTGGCAAGGGCTCAATTATTTCTCTAGTTTTGGGCCTCCAAGTGGCCATACAGTGCCTTCGGCGAATTTTGGGGTTTTTAAGGGTTTTGTGAGGGTTTTTAGGGTCTGCCTGGGTCACAGTGTGTGTTTTGTGTTTTAGCCACCTTGTCTGGATTGGTGGAGGCTCCTCCTTCACACTAGTGGTTCTTCACACACTCCTCTACACCTACTCCAAAGGGTGCACTCTCCTCTGACCAACCTTGCTCTCCAAGACCTCTGCAACTTAACCCTTCCTAGTCGGGCACTGTTCAGTCTAGCCTAGGATTGGGTCTCCTAATGGCCTCCCTACATTTTCAAGGGCCCTGCTTGCTTTGCAGTATAGTACAAGGTCTGCACTCTCATTCCCCATGGTTTCGTGGTGGTTCCACAATGGGGAAAGGAGTTATGCAGCCATTTACACAATCCTGTCCAAAACTGGACAGTAAGAAGGCAATTTACAACTTTGTACAAACACACCTTACTTACAAACCAAAACCTAATCTAAATGCTTTAAATGAAAGTATTTACACCATAGAAGAAAATCCACACAAATTTTCACGTAAATCAATCCATTAACTTGGTCGGTTGCTTCTTTCAAACTGACTGGTAACCAATTTGCAGTCTCAGTCAGGTCTTTTTGCTTGGGCCGTACAATGTCTGACATCCAACCCATTAACTTAGGGTTTGGAAATACTTATACTACCCATACCTCAATTGGTGTGCCAAAATTAGGGCTCTCCATTCTCAACAAGGGTCTTTGACCATTTGGGTGGAAAAGTTGCTTGACAACTTTTAAAAGTTGTCATGCAACTTTTGCATCTTTTAAGCAACTTTTCCATTGTTGCTTTTCATGACTCCTAAGCCTATTTTAGGCTATCCTAAGGACAGTAACATGCCAATAAGGCCTAGCACACATCCAAGGCACACTCAACCTCTCCTGCACAAGAAATCACAACAAAACACTAAGGACCTAAAACTAGGACCTAGTCAAGAACAAATGAGCTCATGGCTCTTATTCATATACAATGGCTTCAAAAGAAGCATAACACCAATAGAACAAAGAAGGAGGAAGAGCTAGGAAGGGTGCTCCTGCACCAATAGTTTACATTCACCTCTCTTTATAGAGGTCATTAGAATTATCTAGAAGCATATAGATGAGGTCCTTGGCTCAGAAGTTTCTAGATTTATTTCCTTATTGTTTGATGACTTTCTAGAATCTTCTTAGTTCTCATTGAACTCTATGGACTTTGTAGCTAATGTAGGTTGGTGGTGGTAGTTGGTAGAAATTACTATTTTGTTCTTACCCTCCCCCTTAATTTCTACCACTAACCAATTGTTTTGAATATACATGCCATGATCTAGTAGAGATGGGTCCTAGCCTACAACGTTTTTAGGTATCCATTTACGATCACTATAATTCACAATAATCAAATTATGCAAATGAATTTTTTTTCCTTTGTCTCCAATGAAGTTTGTGGATTTCCTCAAGTTCTTTTCTTCCATAGCTTGAAACCACTTCTAGATCTGCTGATATTTTCTTAATCAGGACACCTTTGTATTGGCTTTATCCAACTACTGCGACAATCTCTCAAATCTATGATTTTTAAATCTTCAAAATGCCCATCTTGATCTTCTTGAAACTTCACTTTCTATATATATCTTGCTAGACAATAGTTTTCTATGACCCAAAAATATTTGTTGTCTTTGAACATTCAAACCTTTCTTGATTACCATCAACATATGAATATTTAAACTTAAAAAACCTTTCATACCTATAATCTTCTACCAACATGATCCGTAACACCATCTACAATCCATTTGCATAAATCTTATTATAGATTCATTCTTTGACACTTTGTTCCAACACCATTTTTCACAATGATTCTTCAATCCACATATTATACAAGTATTAATATCCCAACATGTGTCTTTAATATGTCCTTGCCTATGACAATGAGTACATTGAATACATTGCTTTGTTTGAGCTAGTTTGCTTTTAGCTGGAACACCTATATCTTACTTTCCTCTACTCTTGTTATACCTAAGACCCTCATATTTTGGCCTCATTATTGTCTCAATGTGTTCTTTGATTCCTTGCCCATACTTTCCTAAACCTTTACCTTCATAACCCATTTTGTTCATTATCTTCAAACTATCAGTTTGGAAACAACTTGTTTTTGTCTCAACACATCTAACAAGATTTTTAGACTCATTAACATGTTCATCTCTATCACAATCAGCTTCAACAAAATAACACTTACCAAATGAAGAACAAAAATCTTCTATGTCATATGAAGCATCACTAACTAGTGGCTTTTTCTTCAAACTTTCATTCTCTTGTCTTAGTTATGATATTTCCTTCTTGTATAAATTGTTCTCATCTTCTAATTTCTTTAGTTTCTCTTCTAAACCATTAAGCAACTTCACTCTTTGTTCCAATTCCTCATAGTTTTTCTTAATCTCATCAAACAACTTCAACTTTTCCTCAAGCTCTTTATTTTTCTCTTCAACTTTGTTCAATTCTTTGCAAAGATCACAATTTTTATCTAGTAGTTTGCATTTTTCTGTTGTTCTCTCTCTTATAATTCTATAAAATGCTATTCTCTATAATCTATTTTCATCTGATAAGAATAATGGGTATGGATAAGATTAACCTCAATCATTAGTGTTTTGATGGTGTGTTGAGATTTACAATGGATTCTAGGATTCTTGTTTTTTTTCAATGTGAGTGTTGCTTAGTTGATGTGAACTGACAAAAATGACTTTTGTTGGGTTGGGTGGTGTTTTCTGAATTGATTTTTCTCTTTCTTAGCTCTTTTTCCTATTTTCCCATTGAAACAAACAAATCTTTGTTCCACTTCAATTTTAATATAATAATTTGTCTTTCTCCTTTGATAGTTTTGCGTGCCTTCACTTCCTTGATTCCCTTATCACTAAAATTATAAATTTCCTTTAGTGGTTGACTACTCTTCCTTTCACACTCACAATATTTAATACTTTTAATTTTTCACCTCCATCTCTTAATTTTCCTATCTTCTGATGAAATTCTGTGAACAAATTAAAAAAACAAAGACTTTTCTTCTTAACAATGGATTTATCTTTATTTGTAATCTTTGAACACTTATTTATCCAATCTGTAAACCTCTTTTAGATAACGATTTTCAACATGTTCTAATCTTAGCTATCTTCTTTATTAACAATGACAATAATCAGACTCAAAAAATTTCTTCTTTATTAACAATGACAATAATCAGACTCAAAAAACTTTCTTCTTTATTAACAATGACAATAATCAGACTCAAAAAACTTTCTTGATAAATTTCTGTGTTGTCCCCCCTTAACATCAACACCAATTATTACTGTAACTTCTTGATATGAATGTTTAAAAATAACTTACCACATCAACAATTTCGTATGACTATAATATGAGTCGATAGAGGTAAAACTAGAAAGCTTTGATTACAATATGCTCTACACAAATCAAAATTTTATTAACTTCAATCCTCACTCACCCACGATCTCTCTTTCTTTAGTGTGGCAGGTTCAACAATCTCCTTAAACACGCATTCTCAAAAGACCTTCGTATCTTCTGTGCTACAACTGTGTTCTTATGGCAACCTCACAATTTGACAACAACTTTTTCCTTAATGTTTCCCTTATGGAACTCTTTTCTAGTAGACATTTGCTTTTCCTTTACTGTGACAAGCTTACTTGGAGGGGCAAATACTTGACAGTTCCTATCCTTTTAGCAGCGATCTCCATACTTGCAAACCTTCCATCTGTTGATATTTTTAATGATACAATAACAGAAAATTTGGTCATCTTAAAACTAAGATCGTACCTCTATGGCCAGTAGCATTTGTTGCATTCTTACTGACCTGACATCTTGTCTTTCTTCTATTGAAGCTTAAAAAAAATAACGATCCTTCTTAACACTCTTCAATTTATGCTTTGCTCTTCAAAAAATTTCACGAACCAGACTGATAAACACAACACCTGCAATCTCTTTACAACTCTGCTCAAGCTTACACTTTTCTCTATCTCAAGCTTCTATAACTCCCTTACCCTATGCTCTAATACCACTTTGTTGGGGTGGATGGACATGGATCTGGAAAACTCACAAATACAAACATATCAAGCACATAACACAGGCAGACACAAAACATTCACATGTAACTCTGCTATGACACAGATAGACTCTGTTTGATTTCTTCTGCTACAAAAAAAATTACTTTCACCTCTCTTTATAGAGGTCATTATAATTATCTAGAAGCATATAGATGAGGTCCTTGGAGGAAGTTTTTAGATTTCTTTCCTTCATTGTTTGATGACTTTTTAGACTCTTCTTGCACCAACAGTCTTGTTTCTCATTGAACTCTCTGGACTCTGTAGTTAATTTAGGTTGGTGGTTGTAGCTGGTAGAAATTACCAGACTGTTCTAACATATACAGTTAGCAATTGTTCATCATATAGTTACAACCACACACAACTAACATCAACATGAGCAGCTCGTGAAGTTTTAAATTGATCTTACTGTGACTTAATCAACATTACCTTCATGTTGCGAAGTGTTGAATCTATCTTACTGTGACTCAAACAACATCACCTTCTTACTGTTATATCCATTTTCATGTTGGGAAAGAGAAGATCATGAATATCAACCTTATACTTAGTATGTACAAATTCAACAAAGAAGATAGATAGATAAGTTGTTTTTCTACAATTTGTGATAATGATTGTGTGTTGTTGACATCAATGACAAAATCTCTTATACTTCTAACATTATAAACTATTTTGTATATCATTAGTGGTCCATCCTAGGAATTATCATCATTTGACAAAATGCTCTACCTTAAATCAGAATTGATATGTTCTGTCATTGCCTACATTGCACCAAGACCATCTGTAGAGGTATTTCCTTGTTGTATTGGTGATTATGGCATGTTAGGCATCTCATGTCCCCCATCAAATAGCCCCTGTGAATTACTCCTCCTTGCTATCATATAATCTTGTGGTCTTAAATCTTGTGGATGTCCGATGTTGTGAAAAGAACTAGGGCAATTGTTGACTTGTATTTGAAGACAGGAAATGGGGATGATGCAAGTGAGAGAGAGGTGATCTAGTGGTATCCTCCTCACATGTTGAGAACTATGAAAGTGGAGACAAAGGAACTCGCAAGGGATCATTCTCACACACCAGCCATGATAAGGAATACTCACAAGAAACAAAGTGTGTATATTGTGTGGGAGTATGATCAACTATCTCATGCATAGGTCGTTCCTCTGTCATGGATAGTAAACTCAAATCTTTGTGCTCCCTCAATTCATTTATATATTTAAAATTTTGATAAACCTTTGTAGGTTGTAGGGTTTAACCTATTGTCACTAGGGGCTTTGAAATAATATGATCGGTTCCTCCTTGTACACATGACTATAGATTTATTCCAATTGGTGGTGCCTAGAGAATATTATTTGTAATGGGTAATAGGGGCGGCACATATTCTTTTATTGCATTTTTTATGTATCTACAAATGTGAAAAAACTTATTCATTAAAAACATCTGTGTTGCAATTTTATTTTTTTTGAAAACTAGATCCCATAATCTAAAACAATAATGTTCCTCTCAATAGCCAACAAATATGCATCATGTAGATTTAGGATCCAATTTTGTTCACTTTTCCTTAGGGACATCAGTGAACATTTCACAACCAAACACTCATAGGTGATTATAAGAATTTGTCTTCCTAGCCATCTCTCCTCTAAAATGTCAAAATCCAATTGAGATGAAGGTGCTCAATTGATCAAATTCACCACTGTATTACAAGCCTCTACCCAAATTTTTTTTCCTAGGCATAGATTAGAGAGCATACACCAATATCTCTCTAAAATTGTTCTATTCAACCTCTCAGTTGCACCATTTACATGAGGGGTTAAAGGAACTATTTTAATCCTATGGATGCCATTATCTACACAAAAACTATCAAATTCCAAAGAACAAAACTCTCCCCCATTATCTATTTTAAACAATTTTATTTTGTGCCAATGTGATTCTCAACAATGGCTTTAAGAGTTTTAAATTTTGAAAACAATTTTGATTTTCTATTGTGGCTAAAAAACCCAATTTTTTTAGTACTATCATCAAGAAAGGTAGCAAAATAATTAGCTCCTCCAATGGAGGTTACCACCATAGGACCGAATACATCCAAGTGCATGAGCTCCAAGGGTGTAGTTTTATTGTCATGATTGATTTGCCAAAAGCTGATCCACCTTTGTTTTCCATGGAGAAAATGCTCACTCAACACCAAATCAATAGATTTTAGATATGGAAGTTGACCCATTTTGAGTATAACTTTGAGTTCGGTTTTCTCATATGTCCAAGCCTTTTATGCCAGAGCTCCATCTCGTTGTTCACAACTACCATTGCAACCCCTACTTTAGCATGACTTCAAAGCACATATAGACTGCCTAGTTTATTTCCTTTTGCAATCACTAAGGCTCCCTTTGTCACCTTCCAAGAATTTGAAGAGATTGATGTTACACCCTCGAGCATAGAGTTGACTTACATATATCAAATTTGTTTTGATCTTGGGAACATTTCTTACATCGCTGAAAATCCATTTGTTTCTATTTTCAATTGTAATATCATGTCACCTTTGCCAACTATTTCACATGCTTTGTTATCACCAAGATAGAATCTTCCAACTTAACCTTCTTGATAGTTTGTGAAAGCCTCAAGACCATAGGGGATTCACTTAGTGAACTTGGGTTATATCATGTGTGTTCATGTCATACTAAAGAATCCCCTATTTTCAAAAAATATTTCCCTAAACTCCTTTTTTGTCACCCCCTTAAAAACCCCACTATTTTCACCAGATATTGTATTTTTCATAGCCCAAATTAAAAAACCCCCTTTTTTCACCAGATAGGCAATATATTGTTTTCAATTTTTGGGATATTAAAACCCCCAATATGAATGCAATTGATATAATATTGCCTAGCCAGTGAAACCCCCATGCTCTCGACATGGAGTAGCATGGAAAGAGTCACTAAAATCCAATACCCATGAATTTGGTGTAGTGTCATTTTAATAAGATTAGAACGTTTTCATATTTGGCATATGTAGTGTTGGCTTCAATTTCCTTTAATTTTTCTTGTGCCTTTTTGTATGACCAAATATTTTTATTTGTGTCGTTCTTTTCCACATAACCAACAATCTCCATTTCTACCTCTTGACTATGATATTCTTGTAGATTTGGATATTCTTTTTTTATTATTTATGCCTCTATCTTGAGGCCTTCCCTTATTGACAATGGTCAAGGAATCACCAAATGAGGTTTCTTGATTTTTCCTCCTCGTGTCTTCACTAAGAAGAGTGCTGACAACATCATCAAAATTCAATTTGTTCTTAGCAACAACCAAAGTGTGAACTTCTATCACTACTCCTTCCTAGCTGTTTGGTAGATGAAAGGAAACTCTCAACCATACATATGCAATTTCTATATAACCTAATTCAAATTTCAATCAGATAAACACAGAATCCACATGTAAAGAATAGACAACATACCATCAAATTTGACAAAATATATACCCTAGGAAAACCCTCATGAGGGAAAAACACAACCTCCACAAATACAAATACAACCATGAAAGATTTCAAAACCCCAACCATCAACAAGAAATACATGTGAACAAGCATGTAACCATACATCCCATGCCATGCTTCCAACCTCCACAAATTCTAACCCTAGCTTCACCAAACAACTACCCTTATGGTTGTTTTTATAGACACAAACTCCTATAAAACCACCAAATTGTATTACATCAAAACTATGTGCTAATAACATGGCCTAACTACCCCATTGACCCCACATCTAATATTGGGTAGTTTATTAAATTACTTTCCTAATATTAAATAAACGTAATATAATATATCCTAATGTTATAATACAACTAATCAAATGGACCCAAGAATATTCTAAAGGAATCTCTACACTTTACATGTCCATGTGCAAATCACATAACAAAATAAAATATTATAATTATAAACATTATTATGCAAGGTGTACAACACCTATTTTCCCAACATTCTCCCACTATATAAATTGCATAAGGGGTAATAAGTAACCACACTAGGGTTAGTGCAGGATCATGAGGGGCAAAAAAGTGGCAATGTGAAAAAAATAGCATTCTCCACTTACCTAAAAACACGAAAATCCATGTTGACTTTTTGCTTGGCCTAGGTGTCAATACACCTTGGCATGGTAAACACCTAAGCAAATCAGATATCTGATTTTTAAATGTAATTTTAAATTAAAAAATAAATTATATAATATATAATATAATATAATAATATATTATTGTAGTCACATAAATCTGTCCACTTAATTAAATGAATACTTAGTATTTATTTGATTATTTAACCATCAATTAATAATTAATTAATTCATCTTAACCCTCTTCTCCTATTAATTAAATAAATTATTCAATTTATTTGATTTAATTCACTTAACCAAATTCATACCATTAATTAAATAAATAAATCATATTTATTTAATTAAATATTCTCTCACATTTAAATAAATTAATATTTATTTAAATCCCCCAAAATCCCACCTCTCACATTTAAATAAATTAACATTTATTTAAATCAACTTTATCCTTTACCCACTTGTATTTTCCTACAAATGCAAGTTGCACAACAATTTTAAATAAATCATTTATTTAAATCACCTTTATCCTCCACCCACTTGCATTTTCCTACAAAAGCAAGTTGCACAACTATTTTAAATAAATTATTTATTTAAAATCCTATTTATCCTCACCCACTTGAAACCTTTAATGGTTTCCCTTAAAGTCTTCAAACTTGATGGCTTTAAAGTCTTCAAACTTGATGGCTTCCTTCTATAGTCTTCTTAAGCCTTTAATGGTTTCCCTTAAAGTCTTCAAACTTGATGGCTTTGAAGTCTTCAAACTTAATGTCTTCCCTTAAAGTCTTCAAGCCTTTAATGGTTCCCCTCAAAGTCTTCAAGCATTTTAATGCTTTATCTTCCTTTTTCTCATTTAAATAAATTAATATTTATTTGAATATTTATCCAAATACAACTTGCACACATTTATTGAAATAAATGAATTTTTATTTTAATAAAATCCTATTTTCCCTCACCCACCAAATCCACTTGCAAAATCTAATCCCCTTCTAGATTCTTCTAACCCCTTCCTAATTAACCTAATCCATCCCCTAATTATTGTCACATTCCTAAGCAAAATGGAGTCACTTCTCAAAGCCTAAAAGTCTTTGATAACCATTAAAGGCTTTCAACCTTCAACCACTAAATGTCTCAAAGTCTTGGATAACCTTTGAAAGCTTCCAACCTTCAACCACTTAATCCACAAAGTCTTCAAAAACCATTAATGGTTAACCCAAACCCTCCTACATGGTTAAAACATTTGTTTTGACTCAACCTCTACCCAACCCAAGGGTCTCATCAAGCCTTTAATGCTTTGACCATGATTATCTCTTAATCATTTGCACAAAGGTTTATCCTTGCATTGACTCCTAATCCAGTGGGTAATCCTAATTTAGGCTTGACCCTTACCTTCTAGATAACCATGAGGTCTCCTCAGGCATTTAATGCCTCCAACCTCTTCTCTCAACCCAATCTTATGTTGACACTTGTCACCATTTCATTGGTGCAAATTGTGCACATGGATCCCCAACTTTCAAGCTTGACCCTTGATTAAACCTTTCAATCCTGGCCATCCATTGCTCCATTTTTCCTATAAATAGAGCCCATTCCTTCATAATCCAGATCCTGAAAACTTGTATGCATCTAAGCTATAGACATTTTAGAGCATTTTAGCATAAACAATCTAACATCTTATCATTTTGGTTAAAATACATCATTTTAGCATAATATTAGCTTTTTATTTCACATTTAGAGCTATACTACAATCTCAATCCTCCATAAGCATCCATAGTGCAAAAAGCTGCTGAGAGCTACACTATTTTGGAACTTGGAGAGGAGAGAAACAAGGGAGAAGAAGCTAAGGCCATGCTAAGAGGCAGTTGGAGATGTCTCATGATCTTTGTTTTACTTATTAGATATATTAACATGTCTCTTTGTGTCTCTTTTGGAATGCCTTCATATGTTTAGTTTTCGATTGATTAACACTAATGTTTTGTGTGTTTTTGTGTTCTTTGATCTTACACTAACCTTGTGCCATTTAGGAGGGCATCAATTATAAATTAAATATTATATAATATATTATATAATACATTATTATATTATATTATATAATATATAATATATTATTATATTATTATATAATACGTAATATATAATATAATATTGTATTATATAATATATTTGTTGGTGTAAATAAATATTCATCATGGATATTATTACACTTTACTTTAAGTTAACTTAGGATAATGCATCTCTTCGTAGTTTGGATATGAGACACTTAGGGAAGTGTGCACATAGGGATATAGCTTGTAGGAGAAATTCCACCTTTTGTGGTCTTATTTTACTATTACACTCCACATTCGATGGGTCATCCACCTCTTGTGGAATATTATATTATTTCTCCTACCTACCCCTAGTACTTCTTACCTACCCTTGTTTCTCATTGAGCCACATGTCATGATTGTGTGCTCATATATCCATATGGCCTTGCCTATATAAGCAGGCTCATATTCATTATATCGATTAATCTAGTTGATCGTTTGTATATTGATGAGAATACAGTTTGTTCTTGTCATTCTATTGTCTCTCTTTATGTTTTTCATTGTGCCCTTGATCTTGGAAAAATCTCACATGGTATCAAAGCCATTAGGGCTTCATTGATTTATTTTGGAAGACATCTTGGAAGGCTTCTATTTTCGGATTTGAGGGATTGCAGTTTTTGCAGGCATCTTAGAGTATTTTCGACCTCATCATTGCATCTGGGAGGTCATTTTCATAAAAATCGAGTATAAAGTCGACATATTTTGGCGAAAGTCAAATTTTGGGTGTGGAGGAATTTTTTGCCCAATTCAGGCAATACGGCACGGAATTTTCGGATTTAAAAAAAAAATTCTGAAAATTTTTCCAATTTTGAAAAAAAAAGGGAAAATGGGTTTTTAATTTAAAAAAAATAAATAAAAAAATAAAAGAATTACATTTTGTTTGGGGGTCCGTACACCTCCCTGCCCCGTCGTACCTTTCTGCAGTGTGCATGTGATCGTGACCCACCACTGTGCAGATCCGCTACCATGCAGACCCGCTGTCATGCAGGCCTGTCGTCCGAGCAGAACCGTCGACTGCTGCAGCCTCGACGACACTTTTTCCCCAGGCCCCTGCCGTCCGTCGACCCCACAACCACTTAGGCAGTCGATGCCACCACCAACATCGACCCTCTGGCCCAGCAAACAACAACCCTTTAGCCCGGCCCCCGCTGCTTCGACAACTTCAGTTGGCCCTCCGACCCAGCCCCGATGCCTCTCACCGGCCCGACCCTCCGACCATTGCCACGTGAGTACCCGGGCCCACCTACGCCTGCCACCTCTGCTTGACATGTCAGCAATCCGTCCAAGTTGCCTACCACATCACCCATAGGCCCAGTCAGCTGCCACGTCAACACTATCTGCCTAGTCAGCACATAGTCAATGTTTTTTAAAAAAAAATTTAGACCCCTCTCTGTTGAGTAGTTTGGATTTTTGGGTCAACTTTGGAGGCTCATAACTTACTCAATTTTTCTCCTTTTTGGGTGCAATTTATTTTTATTTGGGCTAGTTGTTCATGCTCTTCGTAGTGGTGTGGTTATTTTTTTATTTTGGTGCATAGGTTTTTTGGAATTTTTGGATTCTCTTAGTTGTACCTATCCAATCCTCAATTTTGTAACTTCAAAAGCTTCATTTGAGCTCATATGACCTCCTTTCCAAGTGCCATTTTTTGTGAAAGTGCATATTTTTTTTATCTACTTTCATAATCTATGATCAGTTTTCAGAGATTTTGAGTGGATATTGTAGTTTTAGATATTGATCTTTTTTGGCCTATTTGGTACTTGTAATTTTCTTGGATCTTAAGTTTAGATCACTTGCATTGTTAGTTTGAGTCTCCTTTGGCCTTATTAAGGTAGTTGTAAAGTTGAAATCAGAAGTCCACTTTGCCATTTTTTGCAAGTGGCCCATTGTACACGCACTAAGTGTAAAGTGACAAATCATCATTTTGGGGGGGTTCTTTGATTGAGTGAATTTTGGGGGTGTCTTGTGTGATTGTACCTCTCTTTCCTTGTGCTCTTTCATTTTTTTGCAATGAGTCGTCATAAATTTCTACTTTTAACTCCACATAATTATGCATCTTGGAAAATTAAAGTATGGAGCAAATTAATGGAAAAAGGTCGCACGCATTACATAGATGGAACAATAGAAGCACCACCTGATCCTAAGCCTGTTCCTAATTCTTAGTTAGAATGGTTCACTAAGAATTGCATGGCTCTTGGAACTTTGCATAATTATGTATTAGTTGACCTCATTTTTCACATTGAGAAGTGTACTACAATCAAAGAGGCTTGGGATATGTTTCAAAAATTGTATGGTCAAGTTGATAAAATCAGAGGTTACAAGATTGACAATGAGCTCACTAATTTGGATCCCAAGAATTTTGATATAATCCAAGATTATGTCACCAAAGAAAAAGAGCTAATAGCAAAGCTTAGGGATTGTGGAATTGATAAGAAGGATGCTCAGTTGATATTCAACTTGTTGGACAAGCTTGCACCAAAATATGCAGCATTTGTTTCTAGCTTCCAAACTCATTGTTTGACAGTCGGGAGTTCCTACACTGTGCCTTCATTTGATGCTTTCACAAAGATGTTGATTTTGGAATAATCTAAGTTGTTGAACATGGGGCTTCTCAAGTCTTCAAAGTCCAAGGCTTTGGTGGCTAATCAAGGGAATTGAGGAGGTCAAGGCAAAGATTCCAACAAGAATAACAAGCAATCTAAGTCAAAGCCACAACAGAAAAAAGGGAAATCATCCTCTCCATCACAAGGCGATTTTTCATCCTCTTCCAAGAAGGGGACTCCACCTAAGAAGGATAAACCAACTTGTGCATATTGCAAGAAGTATGGTCATGATGAGCATCGCTACCACACCAAGCAAGTTGATGAGTTGACAAATCTTCTTAAGAAAAATAGCATCAACTTGCCATCTGCCTACACAAAGAAGGATTCAACTCCTTCCTCTTCCTCACAATATAAGGGAAAAGGGCAAGCATTTGTGGCTACAACAGGTTCTTCATAGTAGTGGATACTTGACTCAGGTTCCTCTTTTCACATGGGTTCTACAAAGGAGCATTTTTCTTCATTGGAGCCATCAAAGGTACCTCACATTTACACAGGTGATGATACACAAGTTGAGGTTGAATGGAAAGGTTCAGTTGACATGGATGATGGAACATTTCAGAATGTTCTCTATGTTCCTAACTTGTCTACCAACCTTCTCTCTATCTACCAAATCACTCACTATGGGAATGGGAAAAAGGTTGAGTTTACACCTAATTTAGTTGTGGTAAAGGAACTTGATAATGATGCCTTGGTAGTAGTGGGACAAGTCAATGACAACTCAAGGCTTTATTCATTCTCCTACTTTGTGCCAAGTTCTCCTTCTAGGGCCTTGCTTACTCATTCAAATTCAGAAAGTAAGCTATGGCATGAGTGGTTTGGTCACCTCAACTACTGCTATCTTCAGCAACTCAGCACTAAAGACATGATCACAGGTCTACCTCGAATCATTTTTTCAGAGGGTGTATGTTCAAGTTGTTTCATGGGTAAGCATCCCGAGGAGAAGTTCAATAAGGGAAAGCTTGGAGAGCTTTGGAAGTTATCCAACTTGTTCATAGCGATGTAGCAGGTCCATTTCTAGCACCTTAATTGATGACTACTCCCGCTTCACTTGGGTCTACTTTCTTATTCATAAGAGTGAAGTATTTGACAGATTTCAAGACTTCAAGACTCGTGTGGAGAAGCAACCCAGGAAAGTGTTCAAGATTCTTCATACAGATAATGGAAGGGAATATGTGAACAAAAGACTTGAGGATTTTTGTACATTTGAGGGGATTGATCTTCAGCATTCTATTGCATACACTCCACAACAGAATGGAGTTGCAGAACACAAGAATGGAACTCTTAAAGAAATGGCTAGTTGTATGATACATGCATGTTCTCTTGATCTCGCTTTTGGACAGAGGCTATCAGTTGTGCCACACACATCCAAAATTGGGTTCCTCACAAAGCTTTGCAAGGTATTACTCCTTTTGAGGTTTGGGATGGTAGGAAACTGATTGTGAGACATTTCAGAGTCTTTAGGTGTCCAGCATGGGCTCACATACCTCCGCAGAAATGCAAGGCATTGGAACCTCAAAGTAGGCCTTGCATATTTGTTGGATATCCTGAGGGAGTTAAGGCATATAGATTGATGGATCCTGAGACACATGAGGTGTTTATTGAGAGGAGTGTTCACTTTGAGGAAAGCTCTCCTAGCTTAGCCTCTATACCTCCTCCACCTTCCTCCATTGTGGATAGTGATGCTAGTGATTCAGATGATGAGACTCCTTCAACTCCGAATAGTAGGGTTACACCTTTGTCGGGTCCACTTTCAGTTGAGAAGCCTTGTTCTCTACCTCCACCTAAACCTCGTTGGGCTTGACAGACACTTGAGTCAGTAGGTTCTCTTGTTGGGGATCCTTCAGATACACAGAGGACTTGATCACAGCATCAGGACCTTCCACATGCATTCATTGCTACCACTTCCGATCCGCAGACATTTCGAGAAGCATCAGGGGTTCCTGAGTGGGACCAAGCTATGGAGGAAGAGTATAGTTCCTTGATGAGGAACAACACATGGGAGTTAGTCCCTCTCCCTAAGGGGAGAAAGATGGTTCAATGTAAGTGGATCTATCAGACCAAGTTTGCAGTGGATGGTAGTGTGGATAAGTATAAGGTTCGGCTTGTTGCGAAAGTTTTCTCTCAGGTTCCAAGTGTTGACTATATTGAGACCTTTGCGCCCGTAGCCAAGATGAACTCCATTTGCTTGACAATTGCTATTGCTGCAGCTCATGGTTGGGATGTACATCATATGGATGTGAAGAGTGCTTTTTTTCATGGGGATCTTGATGAGGAGATTTATATGGACTAGCCATAGGGTTTCATCCAGGATTCTTCCTTGGTTTGCAGACTAAGGAAATCTCTCTATGGCCTTAAGCAGGCCCCCAGGGCTTGGTACGCCAAGATGGATTCCTTTCTTCTCTCAATAGGGTTCACCAGGTGTCATTCCAATCTGAATGTCTATATTTTGTGATAGGATGACTCACACTTTATACTTATTCTCTATGTTGATGATTTGATCATTACAGGGAGCACCACATCCATCATTAGCAATGTCAAATCTACTTTGCATGACATATTTTATATGACTGACTTGGGTCTTTTGAACTAATTTCAGAGGATTGAGATTTCACAATCATCTTCCAGGATCACTCTTTCGCAACCCAAGTATGCTCTTGATCTTCTTGCACACTTTCATATGGCTGATTGTAAGCCTGCCCCAACTCCCTTTCTTTTAGGAGTCAATCTTGAGGCTCGATATTCTTCTCCACCAGTTGATGGGTAGTCTCATCTACTTGACTCACACATGCCCTGATATTTCATTTGTGGTTGGCATGGTTTCCTACTTCATGCAAGAACCACATGAGCTTCATTGGAAAGCCGCCAAACGCATCCTTCATTACATCTAGGGTACACATCACTATGGGATTCACTATGCAGTAGGCACAGGACTTCACTTGGTTTCTTACAAAGACTCTGATTGGGTTGGTGATTTGGATGATCGTAAGTCTACTTCAAGTTACAGTTTTCACCTTGGTTCAGGCCCCATTTGTCAGTAGAGCAAGAAGAAGCATGCAATTTCTCTCTCTTCGATTGAGGTTGAGTATCGAGGAGCTATTAACACAGCGACTGAGACCATTTGGCTTTAGTAGATTCTCACAAAGTTTGGGTTCTCCACTCCATGACCAACAGTTCTACATTGCAACAATCAGAGTGCTATTGTAATCTCGAAGAGCCCGGTCCAACATCAGCGAACCAAACACATCGAGATCCATATGCACTATATCCGAGAGTGGAGCAGGTTGTCGACATCTTTACCAACCTTTCATGGAGAGTAAGTTCCAACAGTTGCGAGCTCTCTTAGGGGTGTGGGATGTATCATTAGGGGGGATCAGCTGACTTCTCCTTCTTCTCTTATGGGGGGGGACTTTTTCCTCTTTGAGGTTTTGTCCTTCTTCACTGAGATTCTTTTGTACATTCATCTCTCTTTTGGGGGGGATTTTTTTCCCACTAGGTTTTCTCCCTTTCTCTGTTTGTGAGAGATTGCATTGCATAGTTTTGCTTGCATTTGCATTTTGTACATGGGTTCCTATCATGGCCTCATAGCCGGGACCCATCTTATATTGTTGACTTGAGTCTTCATTTCCCTAAGTTTCACTTCAAGGGGGGTGTTGGTGTAAATAAATATTCATCATGGATATTATTACACTTTACTTAAGTTAACTTAGGATAATGCATCTCTTCGTAGTTTGGATATGAGACACTTAGGGAAGTGTGCACATAGGGATATAGCTTGTAGGAAAAATTCCACCTTTTGTGGTCTTATTTTGTTGTTACACTCCACATTCGATGGGTCATACACCTCTTGTGGAATATTATATTATTTCTCCTACCTATCCCTAGTATTTCTTAGCTACCCTTGTTTCACATTGAGCCACATGTCATGATTGTGTGCTTGTATATTCATATGGCCTTGCCTATATAAGTAGACTCATATTCATTGTATTGGTTAATCCAGTTGATCATTTGTATATTGATGAGAATATAGTTTGTTCTTGTCATTCTATTGTCTCTCTTTATGCTTTTCATTATGCCCTTGATCTTGGCAAAATCTCACAATATTTTTTTATTATATAATATAATATTATTTTAAAATAATTTAAGTATAAAAATTGGATATCTGATTTTCTGAGACAATATAAATGGATTGTGACAGCCCGTGAGTTATTTTTAACCCATGGGCTGCACGATTTTTTAGAATCCAATATCCGGTTGTTTGACCCAAATTTGCTAAAAAATACATTAAAAGGTAGGATTTTTATTGTTTTCAATCATTTTCATTCAATTTTTTGTATTTTTTTTAATGTTTATTTGTTTTTTCATTGAAAATATGGTTTTTTTCATGAAAACTAGGTTTTTTTAAATCAAATACAAAATTGTTCAAATTTGTTAACTAAGTTCAATTGTTTACATTCAATTAGGTTAAAAATGGGGTATAACAGTGAAAACATTGATCAACCACAACCGCAACAACCAAACCCTCCTTTGCCAAGCCCCCCCTCAATTCAGGATTTAATTTCACAAAATTTGAACCAATTAAGGGGGATTGCAGATGTTTATCATAGGATCCCTCGCCTGAATCCAATGTTTGATCCCCTCACGTCGATTGTAAAGAGTATAAAAACCATAATTGAGGAGAACAATGCCGCTCTTTTGTGGTGAGATTCCATGAGGGAACAATATGTGGATGGCTTGTCCTATAACGAGATCAAGGATCTCAAGATATCCAAAGCTGCTATCGCTACATTGTTTGTGAATCCCCGCACTGGTCAACCCGTAGACCCCCAAAAAATAAAACTTTCTATTAAATGGTGCACAAATGATGGTATTGTGAAAAAATTTTGGGATCATTGGTGGATGGTTTTTGACAAACCACCCAACAACAATCTTGATGTCCCCTTCTACTTCATGAAAAAATTATATGCTCAGTTTGTTTTATGAAAACATGTGAACTAATTTGACATCCAACCTTTCCAAGGTGTGGGTTTAGGTATGCCCCAAAATAGACCTAGGGAAGTTAGAGTAGTCCAGGGCCCATATGTCCCCCCTCCTCCTGTTGATCCCCCACCTCCAGTGCAACATCCAGATATTATTTGTGAGGCGACATCATGGACCATATCGGCTATTCACTCTTTGAGTAGCCTTTTGGTTTCTTAGGTTGAGTTAGTAGCCCAGTCTACTTTTGATGGTAGGGGTGCATCCGGTGGCGTTGACACGTCCTCCTCAGGTCCACACATTTGTGTGCCCCATAGTTGTGTCATGTGTGGGCACGTATTCTTAGGTTCAGTTGGACAACCTGTTGATCCTCCTACACACAGTGCAGATTATGAGGTGCATGAAATGCATGATGCACCAGATGTTATGACAAAGACTGAAGGATACCCAAGAGAGTCCTCGCATGCTAGAGGTGAGGAGGCACCTTCATCATACATTGATGATGCAGTGGTAGTATTTGTATTTTCATAGTTCATTCTATATTTTAAATGAATATTTATAATCTAGATAATATTAAGTTCTATTTTTATTTACATGGTCTATTTAACAGTTGATGACCAAGGAGGAGTTGACACAGATCTAGGAGAGCACCTTGATGGCCATTTCATTTGGCCTTGATATCTTTACAGTACATATATTATTGCACCTAGTCGTTTGTATTTTATTGTACATACATGCTCATCATTTATATTGGTATTAATTAGATTATGTAGTAACTTGCATGTATATCTTATTTTACTCTTGTAGGGCACAAGCAACACGAGTGCGAGGCTGTGTGATTTAAGATCTGGTAGTGCAGTTGGAGACAAGAGAAAGGTAATTGAATGCAAATATGATTGAATGAAAAGTTTAAATAAATTATAATGATTATACATGTCTAGACATAGATTGATAGTTTCATATACTTGTTGTGTATATGTAGAGAGAATTCTTGGGTTCACATCCTTGTTGACTACACCCACTATACCTGGAGATGAATAAGAAGAAGAGATGCCTTGAGTACATTTGTATTTATTTTATTTTGTGTTTAGTAGATATAATTTGTTATTATCAGTGACAATTATATTTTAACTTGTACCAATGTCATGTTTGTGAACATATGTAGGTTGTGTATGAAAATATTGAAAACACACCTCCTCTACCAAAGACATACATCAAGAGTCCTGCAAAGCTGAAGAGAAAACATGGAGATGAGTTAAACAAGAATAGTTCAATTATAGTTCATTTTTATGTTAAGTTTTCAAATGTGAGTTATATAATATAACTAATCTTAATCGTGGTTTTTTTTTTCTTGTGCAGGATGCTTCAAAGTCGAGCAGTGCGGCGAAGAGGATCAATTTTGATGATCCATCCACAACTTAGGTTGTTATAGATAGTTTTGGGATTATTACATTTCTAGTTGGCATGTATATTTTGTATATGGACATACATTCACGTATATAGACATACATTTTGTTTGAGTTGGCGTTTTGCCATATTTGTGTATGGACATACACTTGTAATCATTTGACATTTTCATATATACAGAAGTTGATATTTGATCATATAAATTGTTTCTTATTTTTGCATGGTGTTATCATGGAAATATTTAATCTTCAATCCAATAATTAAAAATGGTTAATAATGGTTATTTAATGAACAATACAATTCATTTCATTTCATCGTAAGTGTTGTTTGTATAATGAACAATATAATTCATTTAAAGAACAATACAATACAATTCATTTAATGAAAAATAAAATAAAATTCATTATTACCCTATGCTTTCTCCTATTCCCCCCCCCCCCCCCCCACTCGGTCGAACTCTCGAGGTCATACCCCTACCGGTGTCGTCCCTTGAGCACCCTAAGTGCTAAAAATTATCAAACTTTTATGGGCCCTAACTCAGAATTCGTGGCACCTATGAATGATTTGTTTGAACCTAGGGGGCCAGGAGATGGGTCCCTACAAAATCCTATCTCGATTTTTTAATTTTCCCTATGGTTTTATTAGGGCAACATTTTTTCGGTTGGCAAAAAAACGTCAGTCTCATTCGACCGAATGTTGTTGTGTGGCCAATTTCTCGTTCTGCTCATCGTGATAATGAACTGTCGGCTCTGACATGTCTAGTTAGGCATTATTACCCTATGCATTATCCTATTTCCACCACCCCACTCGGTCGAACGTTTGGGGTCATACCCTATCGGCGTCATTCCTTGAGCACCCTAAGTGCTAAAAATTGTCAAACTTTGGCGGACCCTAACTCGAAATCCATGGAACCTATGAATGATTCATTTGAACCTACGGGGCCATGAGAGGGGTCTCTATAAGATCCTATCTTGTTTTTTCAATTTTTCCTACAATTTTATTAGGGCAACATTTTTTCGGTTGGCGAAAAAATCATCAGTCTCATTCAATCAAATGTTATCACATGACCAATTTCTCATTCTGCTCATCGTGATAATGAACCATCAGCTCTGACATGTCCAGTTAGGCATTATTACCCTATGCATGCTCCTATTCCCTCCCCCCACTCAATTGAATTCTCGGGGTCATACCTTACCAGTGTCGTCCCTTGAGCACCCTAAGTGCTAAAAATTATCAAAATTTGACGGGCCCTAACTTGGAATCCATGGCACATGTGAAAAATCCATTTGAACCTACGGGGCCATAAGAGGTGTTCCTAAAAAATCCTATCTCGGTTTTTCAAGTTTCCTTACGGTTTTATTAGGGCAGCATTTTTTCGGTTGGGAAAAAAATTATCAATCTCATTCAATCAAATGTTGTCGTGTGGCCAATTTATTGTTCTTCTCATCATGATAACGAACTGTCAGCTCCAACATATCTAGTTATACATTATTACCCTATGAATTCTCCTATCCCCCCCCACTCGATCGATCACTCGAGGTCATACCCTACTGGCGTCATCCTTTGAGCACCCTAAGTGCTAAAAATTGTCAAATTTGATGGGGCCTAAATCAGAATCCGTGGCACCTACAAATGATCTATTTGAACCCACCTGGCCATGAGAGGGGTCCCTACAAAAGCCTATCTCAGTTTTTCAAGTTTCCCTATGGTTCTTTTAGGGCAACATTTTTTCGTTTGGCAAAAAAATCAAAAGTCTCATTCAATCGAATGTTTGAGATAAAGGAGTTAGATATTGGGGAACCCACGTATCAACCCACTCACTTGACTCACATTGATCCCAATCACATTGAACACAACTTTGATAAAAAAACAAGCCAATGCTCATGTCCAAATGGTCCATGTACTTGCATCTGAGTTGAGAAATGAATGCATCTTTCAAGAATCTTTAATTGTTTGACAATCCAATCTGTATCCCACTGTGCTCTCCTCAACCAACCAAAAGAATCTGGTCACTACTGTATCAAGAGTATCTCCATGTGACAATGCTGAACTACACCAATCAACAATAGAACGTGCATCAGATAAATTTGCACCTGAAATCCTCAATTTCTCCTTAACTAGAGCTCTCTTCAAACATGCACCTGCTCCATCATGCTCCTCCTTCCCATTCCCTGCCTCAAAAAAGCACCATATATGAGGTATACGCCTCTCTACATGCATTCTACTCAACCAATAAAACATACGGGCATTCTTGAATTGACCCATACAGTTATCTGACCATATGATATGTGAATTAATTGCAATATCTTTCTCATGCAAGAAGTCAAAAAAAATCTTGAAAGAATGTTGCACATACTCGGAGGAGTGTGATCTATCATCACTCATATAAAAATGATACTCCCTAATTATCTTCCTATCCTCTTTTGTACTATCAAGAGAATGTCTATATGTAATGTGAACAAAAAGAGCAATCTGGATTGAATTGTAGTATTGAGACTGTACCTCATTCTGTGGTTGCAATGTATAGTTCTCTGCAAAATCAACCACTGATACAATAGTGCTAATTGGGAAAGAGTTCTTACACATCTTGAACTATTGATCCAACCACTGAGACCTATGGGTGTGCCTTGCATACTTGTAGAAAATATTTTCCTTAAAATCCAAAATAAAATCAGCAACACTCACTTCTCTTGGGACTAATTCGCATCTAGAACCTTCACCTCCACTCTTCAAAGTATATTTCATTGTCTCGTATATTTTTCTCAACATAATTATTTCCAAAATCATGTTCACTACCCTCATGAAAATATGAAACAAACTTTGACTACTCACCACATTGTGAGCACTTCTCATTAAAACAATCATTTCTATAGAAATAGTAGCCATCATCTCTAGGGAATAAAAAATGATCTTGCAAGTCTCTTGATGATCTCGGAAATAGCATTGCACCACACTCCTGCAACATCTCATTAGTATGCATCGTAGAACAAATATGGCATAAAAGTTCATGGTACATTGAAAACTCCACATGGTACTTGCAACAACAAGTATTACAATTCTTAAGAGGAACACAATAAAATGGATTCAAAGATTCAAAGGCCCTTTGTGATATTTGCAAATGTGAGATTTTTCCAAGATCAAGGGCACAATGAAAAGTATAAAAGAGAGACAAAAGAATGTGACAAGAACAAACTGTATTGTCATCAATATGCAAATGATCAACTGGATTCACCAATACAATGAATATAGGCCTTCTTATATAGGCAAGGCCATATGGATGTACTAGCACACAATCATGACATGTGGCTCAATGAGAAACAAGGGTAGGCGAGAAATACTAGGGGTAGGTGGGAGAAATAATATAATATTCCACAAGAGGTTGATGACCCACCGAATGTGGAGTGTAACAGAAAAATAAGACCACAAAAGGTGGAATTTCTCCTACAAGCTCTATCCCTATGTGCACACTTCCCTAAGTGTCTCAAATCCAAACTACGAAGAGATGCATTATCCTAAGTTAACTTAAGTAAAGTGTAATAATATCCATAATGAATATTTATTTACACCAACTCCCCCCTTAAGTGCAACTTAGGGGAATGAAGACTCAAGTCAACACTGCAAGATGGGTCCTGGCTACTAGGCCATGATAGGTACCCATGTACAATATGAAAATACAAGAAAAACTATGCAATGCAATCTCTCACAAATGGACAAAGGGAGAAAACCTAGTGGGAAAAAACTCCCCCCCAAAATAGAGATGAATGTACAAAATAACTCTCAAAGAAGAAGGACAAAACATCAAAGAGGAAAAAGTCCCGCCCATAAGAGAGGAAGGAGAAGTTAGCTAACCCCCCCCTAATGACACATCCCACACCCCCAAGAGAGCTCACAACTACTGGAACTTACTCTCAGTGAAATGTTTGGTGAATATGTCTGCAACCTGCTTCATTGTAGGACAATACTGCAAATCAATGACCTACTCCTAAATTAGCTCTCAGATATAGTGCATATGAATCTCGATGTGTTTGGTCAGCTGGTGTTGGACTAGGTTCTTCGAGATTGCAATGGCACTCTGATTGTTGCAATGTAGAACTATTGGACGTGGAGTGGTAAACCCAAATCTCTGTGAGAATATGCTGAAGCCAAATGGTCTCATTCATTGTGTTAATAGCTCCTCGATACTCAGCCTTAGTCGAAGAGAGAGCAATAGCATGCTGCTTCTTTCTCTGCCAATAAATGGGGCCTGAACCAAGGTGAAAACTATAACCTAAAGTAGACTTATGATCATCAAGATCGCCAGCCCAATCGGAGTCTATGTAACCAACCAAGCGAAGTCCTGTGCCTGCGGCATAGTGAATCCTATAGTGATGTGTACCCTGGATGTAATGAAGGATGTGTTTGGCTATTTTCTAATGAAGCTCATGTGGTTCCTGCAAGAAGTAGGAAACCATGCCAACTGTAAATGAAATATCAGGGTGTGTATGAGTCAAGTAGATGAGACTACCTACAAGCTGACTATACAATGCGACATCAATGAGTAGAGAAGAACAATGAGCCTCAATCTTGACTCCTGAAAGAAAGGGAGTCAGTGAAAGCTTACAATCAGCCATATGAAAGTGTGCAAGTAGATCAAGAGCATACTTGGGTTGTGATAGTGTAATCCTGGAATGTGACTGTGAAATCTCTATCCCCATAAAGTAGTGCAAAAGACCCAAGTCAGTCATAGCAAATCTGTCATGCAAAGCAGATTGGACCCTACTAATGATGGATGTGATACTCCCTGTAATGACCAAATCATCAACATAGAGCACAAGTATCAAATGAGAGTCATCCTATCGCAAAATGCAGACATTCAAATTGGAATGACACCTGGTGAACCCAGTTGAAAGAAGAAAGGAATCCATCTTGGCGTACCAAGCCCTGGGGGCTTGCTTAAGGCCATAGAGAGATTTCCTTAGTCTGTAAAACAAGGAAGTATCCTGGATGAAACCATGTGGTTGCTCCATATAAATCTCCTCATCAAGATCCCCATGAAGAAAAGCACTCTTCATATCCATTTGATGTACAACCTAACCATGAGTTGCAGCAAAAGCAAGTGTCAAGCGAATGGAGTTCATCTTGGCTACGGGCACAAAGGTCTCAGTATATTCAACACCTGCTACTTGTGAGAAACCTTTCGCAACAATTAAAGCCTTATACTTATCCACACTACCATCCGCTGCAAACTTGGCCTAATAGATCCACTTACATCGAACCATCTTTCTCCCCTTAGGGAGATGGACTAAATCCCATGTGTTGTTCCTCATCAAGGAACTATACTCTTTCTCCATAGCTTGGTCCCACTCAGGAACCCCTAACGCTTCTCGAAATGTCTGTGGATCGAAAGCGGTAGCAATGAAGGCATGTGGAAGATCCTGATGCTGCGATCGAATCCTCCATGTATCTGAAGGATCCCCAACAAGAGAACCCATGGACTCAAGTGTCTGTTGAGCCCAATGAGGTCTAGGTGGAGGTGGAGAACGAGGCTCCTCAACTGCAAGTAGACCCTTTAGAGGTGTAACCCTATGAGTCAGAGTTGAAGGAGTCTCATCATCTGAATCACTAGCATCACTATCCACAATGGAGGAAGGTGGAGGAGGTAGAGAGGTTAAGCTAGGAGAGCTTTCCTCAAAGTGAACACTCCTCTTAATGAACACCTCATGTGTCTTAGGATCCATCAATCTATATTCCTTAACACCCTTGGGATATGCAACAAATATGCAAGGCTGACTCTGAGGTTCCAATGTCTTGCATTTCTACGGAGGAATGCAAGCCCATGCTGGACACCCAAAGACTCTGAAACATCTGACAATCGGTTTCCTACTAGCCCAAGCCTCAAAAGGAGTAATACCTTACAAAGCTTTGTGAGGAACCCGATTCTATATGTGTGTAGCACAACTGATAGCCTCTGCCCAAAAAGCAGGATCAAGAGAACGTGCATGTATCTTACAACTACCCATTTATTTGAGAGTTCTATTCTTGAGTTCTACAACTCTGTTCTGCTATGGAGTGTATGCAATAGAATGTTGAAGATCAATCCCCTCAAATGTACAAAAAACCTTAAGTCTCGTGTTCAAATATTCCCTTCCATTATCTGTACAAAGAATCTTGACCACTTTCCTGGATTGCTTCTCCACACGAGTCTTGAAGTCCTGAAATCTATCAAATACTTCACTCTTATGAATGAGAAAGTAGACCCAAGTGAAGCAGGAGTAGTCGTCAATGAAGGTGAGGACATAAAGGGCCTTACTAAATGAAGGTGCTAGAAATGGACCCGCTACATCACTGTGAACAAGTTGAAGAACTTCCAAAGCTCTCCAAGCTTTCCCCTTATCAAACTTCTCCTCGGGATGCTTGCCCATGGAACACCCTAAACATACACCCTCTAAAAAAATGATTTGAGGTAGACCTGTGACCATGTCTTTAGTGTTGAGCTACTGAAGATAGTGGTAGTTGAGGTGACCAAACCACTCATGCCATCACATACTTTCGAAATTTTAATGTGTAAGAAAGGTCCTAGAAGGAGAACTTGGCACAAAGTGGGAGAATGAATAAAGCCTTGAGTTGTCATTGACTTGTCCCACTGCTACCAAGGCATCATCATCAATTTCCTTTACCACAACTAAATCAGGGGTAAACTCAACCTTTTTCCCATTCCCATAGTGAGTGATTTGGTAGATAGAGAGAAGGTTGGTAGACAAGTTAGGAACATAAAGAACATTCTCAAATGTTCCATCATCCATGTCAACTGAACCTTTCCCTTCAACCTCTACTTGTGTATCATAACCTATGTAAATGTGAGGTACCTTAGATGGCTACAATGAAGAAAACTGCTCTTTTGTAGAACCCATGTGATAAGAGGCACCCGAGTCAAGTATCCAGTGCTGTGAAGATCCTGTTGTAGCCACAAATGCTTGCCCTTTTCCCTTAGAGTGTGAGGAAGAGGAAGGAGATGAATCCTTATTTGTGTAGGTGGATGACAAGTTGATGTTGTTTTTCTTGAGAAGATTTGTCAACTCATCAACTTTCTTGGTGTGGCATCGATGCTCATCATGACCATACTTCTTGCAATATGCACAAGTTGGTTTATCCTTCTTAGGTGGTGTCCCCTTCTTTGAAGAGGATGAAAAATTGCGTTGTGATGGAGAGGATGATTGTCCTTTTTCCTATTGTAGCTTTGACTTGGATTGCTTCTTCTTGTTGTTAGAATCTTTGCCTTGACTCCATTGACTCCCTTGATTAGCCACCAAAGCCTTGGAATTTGAAGACTTGAGAATCCCCGTGTTCAACAACTTAGATTGTTCCAATATCAACATTTATGTGAAAGCATCAAATGAAGGCATAATGTAGGAACTCCCCACTATCAAATGATGAGTTTGGAAGCTAGACACAGATGTTGCATATTCTGGTGCAAGCTTGTCCAACAAGTTGAATATCCACTGAGCATCCTGTTTGTCAATTCCACAATCCTTAAGATTTGCTCTTAGCTCATTTGATTTGGTGAAATAATCTTGGATTGTATCAAAACTCTTGGGATCCAAGTTGGTGATCTTATTGTCAATCTTATAACCTCTAATTTCATCAACTTGACCATACAATTTCTGAAACATATCCCAAGCATCTTTGATTGTAGTACACTTCTCAATATGAAAGATGAGGTCATCTGATACATACTTGAGAAAAGTTCCAAGTGACATGCAATTATTAGTGAGCCATTCTAACTGAACATTAGGATCAGCCTTAGGATCAGGTGGTGTTGCTATTGTTCCATCTATGTAATGTGTGAGACCTTTTTCCATTAATTTGCTCCATACTTTAATTTTTTGTGATGCATAATTATGTGGAGTTAAATGTGGAAATTTATAAGGAATCATTGCAACAAAAATGAAAGAGCACAAGGAAAGAGAGGCATAATCACACAAGACACCCTCCCCCCAAATTCACTCAATTAAAGAACCCCTCCAAAAGTGATGATTTGACACTTTATACTTAGTGCGTATACAATGAGCCACTTGCAAAAAATGGCAAAGTGGACTTTTGATTTCAATTTTACAATTGCCTCAATAAGGCCAAAAGAGACTCAAACTAATAGTGCAAGAGATCTAAACTAATATCCAAGCAATTTACAAGTACCAAATAGGCCAAATAAGACCAATATCTGAAAGTACAATTTCCACTTAAAATCTCTGAAATATGATCATAGATTATGAAAGTAGATGAAAAAACATGCACTTTCAAAAAAATGGCACCTAAAAAGGAGGTTGTATGAGCTCAAATGAGGTCTTTGAAGTTGCAGAATTGAGGATTGGATAGGTACAACTGAGAGAATCTGAAAATTTTGAAAAACCATACCGCCCGAATTGGGCGGAAAATTTCTTCCACACCCAAAAATTGATTTTCGCCAAAAATGGTCAAGTTTAAACTCGATTTTTATGGAAACAGCCTCCCAGACGCAATGGTGAGGTAAAAAATGCTCCAAGATGCCTCCAAAAAATGCTTTTTCCTCAGACCCGAAAATAGAAGTCTTCCAAAATGTCTCCAAAAACCAATCAATGAAACCCCAATGTCTCTGATACCATGTGAGATTTTGCCAAGATCAAGGGCACAATGAAAAGTATAAAAGAGAGACAAAAGAATGACAAGAACAAAGTGTATTGTCATGAATATTCAAATGATTAACTTGATTCACCAATACAATGAATATAGGTCTGCTTATATAGGCAAGGCCATATGGATGTACAAGCACACAATCATGGCATGTGGCTCAATGAGAAACAAGGGTAGGTAAAAAATAATGGGCGTAGGTAGGAGAAATAATATAATATTCCACAAGAGGTGGATGACCCACCGAATGTGGAGTGTAATAGCAAAATAAGACCACAAAAGGTGGAATTTCTCCTACAAGCTCTATCCCTATGTGCACACTTCCCTAAGTGTCTCAAATTCAAACTACGAAGAGATGCATTATCCTAAGTTAACTTAAGTGTAATGATATCCATAATGAATATTTATTTACACCAATAGCAAAGTTGGATGTACTTGAAAAAAAAATTTGTACAACATTGTTTGGCTTGATTCGAAGAAATGTTTGGGATGCGGTGTGCGGTCTTGGTAGCCGATTCTTAATTTCAAAACATCGTTTACATTGGGTGATACTCTAGAATTAGAGTGCCAAAATTGTTGAATCTCCTCCTTCACATTGTCAGTCAAATTTCTATCAACTTGTGGAAGCCTCCCACCAAAAGCCCATGTATCATGTTGAAGTGGATCGTCAAGTCTTTGTCTTTGTGCAAGTGCTCTATACAAAATTTTATGGTTTATGTTCAAATCAACACTGTGTCTCATTTGACGAGCGTTCCTCTATTGATGGCTTACTAAGGAGGTTGTAATCACTCTTTGAGCAGCTCTCTTATCTCTTTCTTTGGTATTCTTTCCAATAGAATTGAGAGCATCAAATAGATTTTTAGCAATAATAGAATTTCTCTCCATATTCTTATTCATACAAATTTTCAATTTGTTTAGCAATGGTCTCATCTTTATCATCTTTAGCAATTGAACAAAGAGTTGGCATTTCTTGGTCAATGTCTTATTGCTAAAATTTTGGTCAAAAAGTTGTGTAGCCCACAACCTAACGGTTCTTGTTGACCTCTTGCCTTCAGGATTCACAATAATGTTTCATCAATTTCAAGTAACCATTTTGGGGTTCTTGAAGGTCTTGGATTTGGAATTTGTCTTTCATCCATGAGAGGTTCTTCATTTCTAAAGTAATTAGGTGTTACATATTGTTCACTTGGTTGAGCAATTCCACCTTCAATGTCAAAGTTTTCCATATTTTCACCTCCAATGTCAAAATTTTCCACACGTTCACCTCCTATGTCAAAATTTTCTACATTTTCACCTCCAATGTCAAAAAATTTCATATTTACACCAAAATTATGGACACCTTCATTGTCAACTCCCAAATCTTCACTTTCAAAATCTACATTTTCATTTTCAATAACGTGTTCAACATTTTCAAATTCAATTTCCTCTTCACTTGAAGTAGCATTAGCAATATTTAACATACCTTGTCTTCTCCTCCTATGGTCTTCTCTATCCCTTTCTCTATACACTTCAATTTGGCCATTTGAAAGTTTTCTTTTGCATTTAGACTTTCGACGACTGCTACTCCCCATTTAACTCCACAAAGATGCTCCTAAATGATTGACAATGTAAGATTTGACTTTAAGAATCTCTCAAAAGCACAAATTTATCTCAACCTATTTGAACACCCGTGATCGTCAATAGAAAATCGAATGAGAATACTGTGAGCTATTAAAAATCCACAAAATGGCCCACAAGGCTCTTTTTTATTTACAAAAATCGGATATCGGATATCCGATTTTAATGTATAAATTTGTGGTCCCAAAATTTTTTCCATTTCCACCTTTTTTTTTAACTGTCGCCACATTAATGGTAGTGACAGAAATAGGATATCCAATAAAATCGAATATCTGATTTCATTACTCATATTTTAGAGAGAGAGAGATTAGGGGAGAGGGAGAGAGGGAGGAGAGATAAAGAGAGAGAGAGATTAGGGGAGAGAGGGGTGAGGGGCGAGCGCGAGAGAGAGAGAGAGATATTAGGGGAGAGAGAGAGAGAGAGAGATCAGGGGAGTGGTCATCTGGTGTCCTAAGGGGTCATATTGTTTCATAAGGGGTCATATGTTGTCCTTAGGGGTCATACGGTGTCCCATGACCCCTTAGGACACAATATGACCCATAAAGACACAATTTGGTGTCTTAAGGGGTCATATGGTGTCCTAAGGGGTCGTAGGACACAATATGAACCCTTAGGACACCATAGGACCCATAACCACCCAATATGGTGTCATAAGGAGTCACATGTTGTCCGTAGGGGTCATATGGTATCCCATGACCACTTAGGACATAATATGATCCATAACGACACAATTTGGTGTCTTAAGGGGTCATATGGTGTCCTAAGGGGTCGTAGGACACAATATGACCCCTTAGGACATCATAGGACCCATAACAACCCAATATAGTGTTCTAAGGGGTCATATATTGTCCTTAGGGGTCATTTGGTGTCTCATGACCCCTTAGGACACAATATGACCCATAACGACACAATTTGGTGTCTTAAGGGGTCATATGGTGTCTTAAGGGGTTGTAGGACATAATATGACCCCTTAGGACACCATAGGACCCATAACGATCCAATATGGTGTTGTAAGGGGTCCTATGTTGTTTTTAGGGGTCATATGGTGTCCCATGACCCCTTAGAATACAATATGACCCATAACGACATAATTTGGTGTCTTAAGGGGTCATATGGTGTCCTAAGGGGTCGTAGGATACAATATGACCACTTAGGACACCATAGGACCCATAATGACCCAATATGGTGTCATAAGGGGTCATATGTTGTCCTTAGGGGTCATATGGTGTCCCATGACCCCTTAGGACATAATATGACCCATAATGAAACAATTGGGTGTCTTAAGGGGTCATATGACCCATAATGACACTGTATAGAGTCGCAAAGGGTCATATTGTGTCCTAAGGGGTCATATGATGTCTTAGAGGGGTCATATGACATACTATGACACCTTACGATACAATATGACCCATAACAACACAATTTGGTGTTTAAGGGGTCATATGGTGTCCTAAGGGGTCGTAGGACACAATATGACCCCTTAGGACACCATAGGACCCATAATGACCCAATATGGTGTCATAAGGGGTCGTATGTTGTCCTTAGAGGTCATATGGTGTCCCATGATCCCTTAGGACATAATATGACCCATAAAGACAAAATTTGGTGTCTTAAGGGGTCATATGGTTTCCTAAGGGGTCGTAGAACACAATATGACCCCTTAGGACACCATAGGATCCATAACGAATATGGTATCGTAAGGGGTCATATGTTGTCCTTAGGGGTCATATGGTGTCCCATGACCCCTTAAGACACAATATGACCCATAACGACACAATTTGGTGTCTTAAGGGGTCATATAGTGTCCTAAGGGGTTGTAGGACACAATATGACCCCTTAGGACACGATAGAACCCATAACGACCCAATATGGTGCCATAAGGGGTTGTATGTTGTCCTTAGGGGTCATATTGTATCCCATGACCCGTTAGGGCACCATATGACCCCTAACGACACCATATGGTGTGATAAAGGGTCATATGACCCATAACGACACCATATGGTGTCATAAGGGGTCATATGACCCATAACAACACCTTATAGAGTTGTAAAGGGTCATATTGTTTCCTAAGGGGTCATATGGTGTATTTAAGGGGTCATATGACACAATATGACCCCTTAGGATACAATATGACCCATAATGACACAATTTGGTGTCTTAAGGGGTTATATGGTGTCCAAAGGGGTCGTAGGACACAATATGACCCCTTAGGACACCATAGGAGCCATAATCTCTCTCCCTCTCCCCTAATCTCTATCTCTCTCTCTCTCTCTCTATATATATATATATCCCCCCCCTCTCTCTCTCCCCTAATCTCTCCCTCTCCCCCTCTCTCTCTCCATTCCCCCCCTCTCTCTCTCTCTCTCTTTCTCTCTCCCCCCACTCCCCCCTCTCCCTCTCCCTAATATCATATACTAATTTATTTATAAATTAATATATTAATATATTAATAAAAAATAGATTAATTATGTGCAAATTTAGTTACTGAATTTACTTATTAAAATCGAAAATCTGATTGTACCAGATATCCAATTTTTGTTGTACAAATTTCAAATTTGAAATTTTGGCTCGGGAATGCTTTGGGATTTGACTTGGAAGTGATAATCCTGGAAAGTCAATTGAAAAAACATGTTTTTCCATATTCCTTGATTTTCCAGACTTTACTCTTGTGGCTGATGACTTTTTTTATAGCCAAAATTGACAGAACAAAAAGGGTTTTTTAAGGATGTTCTCAACTTTCCAACAATATAAGGCCTATCTTATTTCAACTTTAATAAATAAAAATTATTTATTTTCTAATTGAATTCTGACAAAAGTCCTGATTGATAGTGTATGCGGGAAAAGCGGGTCGATAGAACTCAATATGTGGAAAATGGAGTCTAAGGAGCCTTTCTCACACACCCACAGGACTTCTTGGTGCAAGCTATGGAGTCATGAAGTATGGCTCAGCTTCCCAAGGTTGGTTCCATGGTTCTCTATCTCACAAGGTCCCTCAAATCAATGTCTTTGCTCTCAGATCACTGAGCAAAGTGGTTTAGGGATGACAAATGCAAGAACGAGGGATGCTTTTGTTGATTTTAAGATGAAATGCATCCTAAGCTATGCATGATCCTATAAATGCAATAAACTAGTTTATAAGATGACAAGATTAGGAACAAAACTATCCTAGCATGATATACTAGTCTATGATTAAGCTAAATGATAAGGAAAATACTCTAAACATGCATATTTAGATTAATTCCTATTGAAAAGAGGGGCTAAATGATGAGCACAAAATGATATATTAAAGCTTGGATGGATTTTAGTATAAGTATGATGCTAAAGACTTGGATCTATCAAAATGGAGGAATGAGAGCTCTATTTATAGCAAAAATAGGGCAATGGATGGTCAGGATTGAAAGAGTTAATCAAGGGTTGAGTTTGAAAGTTGGGAATCCATGTTTGCAATTTGCACCAATGAAATGGTGACAAATGTCAACATAAGACTGGGTTGAGAAGAGAGGTAGGAAGCATTAAATGCTTGAGAAGACCTCATGGTTATCTTAGGGGGTAAGGGTTATGGTTAAGTTAGGATCACCCATTGGATAAAGGTTTTACCCAAAGGATAAACTCTTGTGCAAAAGATTAAGGATAACCATGGTCAAAGCAATAAATGCTTGATGAGACCCTTGGGTTACATGGAGGTTGAGTTTAGGTAAATTATTTAATCATGCTAGAGGGTTGAGTTAACCATTAATGGTTTGGGAGACTTTCAAAGTTAAGTGGTTGAAGCCTTTAAGGGTTTTCAAAGACTTTGAGGGTTTGAGAAGTGACTTCCCTTTGCTTAGGGATGTGACAAAGTTTAGGAAATGGGTTAGGTTAATTTAGAAGTGATTAGAAGAGTCTAGAAGGGGTTAGGAATAGGGTTTAGGAAGCAAGTGGGAGGTGTAGGACTTTGCAAGTGGATGGAGGGATAATAGGATTTAATTGAATAAAATGAATTTAATTCAATTTGGTTGCAATTGGGGAAATTAAATAAATTAGATTTATTCAATTTAGGATAACTATTTAATTAAATAGAATTTAATTAAAAAGTGGATAGGGGATTTAATTGAATAAAATGATTTATTCTATTAAATGGTAAAAGAGGTATAGTGAATTTAATTTAAATAAATTGAGTAATTTACTTAATTAAATACAGGAATGTGGGTTATTCAATTAAATTAGATTTAATTAAATAGAGAAATGAACATAAAATATTCATTTAGGAATATGGTCATTTTTATACGTCTACAGATAGACTGATTGAAAAACACTCATAACTTCCAAAAGGTATAATATTTTTTGAATCCGAAACATGCATCACATCCTATGCTTCGTCTACTATAGGGAAAAATTTTAAAAAATTAGATTTCATAAGGTAAAAAATTAGTAAAAAATTCATAAATAATTATTTACTTTATAAAAAATTATAAAAGTATATGTGTCACATCTAGACATGAGTCTAATACTTATATTATAAATATTATAAAAAATATTATGATTTGATTGTGATTAGGGTGGTCAGACATATGTCTACTTCTTATCTTTTACTTGAAATTTTAGTACCACTGCTTTGAAATTTGAAATTTTCATCAAATAGGATTTTTTTTTTCAAAAAAAAAAACTACTAGCTTAGAAACTACATTCAATTTTCTATATATTCTCTTCTTACATATTTTAAAAATAATGTTCACAACTTATTCAAATTTTCATGTCAAGTTGCATAACTCTGATTTTCTAAAATTTCATTGCCACTTAAGGGCCTGTTTTGGCACACCATGATCCTGCACATACCCACCATGATCAAGGGAACAATCCCTCTAGCCACATATACCATCATGGAATCCAAATGCTCCATGTTCTCCATCAAGATACTTGAACAAGAAACAAAGTGACCACTATCTCATACATGAATTCTCTCACCCTCCACCATGCCACTACCAATGGACATAGAAAAGACCATGCAAAGATAAATCCACACAATCTATTGCAGAAAAAAATAAGTCCTACCTCAACTGATATCCAAACACAAACACTCAATTCAAAGGTATCAAATGCAAAGGTAGTTGTCAAGAACCAATAACCATAGTTGAAATAGCACCCACAACAAGTTCTAACACATCCAACTATCCATACCTCTAAGGTATACAAAAATATCAAGTGAATCTCATATCATTAACATATACAACCTATAACATGCAATCATAAGCTCCAAGTGCAATACATGTCCCATATGTACACCTAGAAACTCGCACTACATAGGTAATGTCAAATCTAAAATGAATAAACTAATATCATTTCATAGAAAGTGTAACCATAGCCATGTAGTATCAAGGAACATCCACAACAATATGAATAGCCTATAAACCAATAACTTACAAGTACAACTCTCACCACAAGTCTCCAAACTCTCCCATGTTCTCCACAACCAACAAAAGAAAAGAGATAAAGGAACCTCCATGTCATCTCCCACATGACAACACATGAACACAAACTACTGAACAAATAGCTCCAAAACAACTTCAATCCAATGTAATGTGAAATTAAACATCCAAGAAGACAACCAATACCAAAGAGAAATACTACAAATAAAAAATTGTAGCATGTCCTTCTATTGGTTAACAAACTTGTCACCTAACTCTATTTTTTTTCACCCACAAAGGTGACAACCGAAAGTAACAGTTGAGCTACGTGTAATGATATTTTACATATACTGCTTTTTACAAGTCATAACCATCTTCTAATAATATTCAAAGAATATGATTTTAACTAGAAAGTAAATAAGCCAGAGATTTTAATCAGAAAAATTAAAAAGGTAAAAATCACAACACAATGATAAGTGAATAGAATACAAAGATTCTACCCCAAAACACTAAGATTTATAACATCCAAAACAACACTGTTCCATTTGTTTAAAGCTAAAACATTCACAACAATGTGCATATACAATTTTCATAAATCATACAACAAATATCAAGAAAAGATAATCCAAATAGTAGATTATTCAACATATGAAGACTAATAAATCCATCAACCATAACTCAAAGTTTACGATTCATGAAACTACATTCAAACTTCTTTCATTAATATCTATTAAGTATACTCAAGTATTCAGAAAATGGCCAAGAGATCCTATTCATTCACATCCATCTAACATATATAGATATCCATATGTACCTATCTTGAAACTAATATCCTCTTAAATATGACCATTTGTAAAGCAACTTAAAAGTCATAAGATAAGTTAAAATAAGATAAGTACCCTCTAGAGACAACAGTTTTTAGTGCACAATTAGGAAAGAAATATAGAAATGTCAATAAGACAAGATTTAGACAATGATTATGACCCCTCCATATTCAACTCCTTTTTCTCCACTTGGTGCCTCCTCCACAACATCATTCACAAGTGCTTCTTGTGTCGCTCGTGCCAACATATTTTCTCTATATGTCATATACTTGGTGATGATCAGTGTTACTAATCTAGCATTAGGGTTTCCTGTGATATTAACCATTAGCTTGTATTTACTTAACTTTAGATCCGCTTCTATAATTAATAGGAATGTATCATCAACTTCATTTTTAAAGGATGGGAGATAAGATGCCAAGCTATTTAGGGTCTACATTGTCTTTTTATTCACCCTTTCGACAAACAGTTCCTCATTTATTCTTTTCCTGAAACTTTGGCTACATCGATGTTGTTACATAAATTATCTCTATCTCCTTCAAATATGTTTATTTCCAAAGTAAAAATATTATGCTTTAAATCCTTGATGGCTTGTCGAGCATGCACCAAGATTGACCTTATTCGAGCATCCAACTCATCGATCATGGAGATTTTTCACTCCAACATACCTACTCACATGGAAAATTCATTCTCATTCTAATTGTTGATTATTCCTTCATTAATTAAAAGGCCTAAGGGTAACTTTGAAACTTCTTGTAATTTATGAAGGGTCATTGACATATTAATTTTCTCCCTTTTCACATTTTACAAATCAGTGTTCCATGTTTTCATCTTCTCTAATATCATAGTGTATGCTCATAGCTTTCTCAATGCATATTATCCACTCCAATACAATATTAGTGACCCAATTATCCACTAGCAGAGTGACTGGGGTCCAACCCCTCAATGGGAATACTTATAGTTTGATCCATAGATTGGTCATGCATTTACATAATGGACTAAATAAAGGAAGTTAAAGTGCTCACCTATTTTTGTAGCACTAAGTTCTTTTTCACCTTGAGTTTGACTCTATATTATCTCCACCAATTTGATGGATGATAAAAGAATCACTTTATTGGGCATTTACCACAATAGTTGAGAAATTGTTAGGCATGGGAGAAACGAGAACAAAATCTTCTTTGCCTTCTTTTCCTTTGGAGGATGTCGATGCATCTTCCTCACATGTGGATTTCAACTTCACACTATCCCCTGGGTGCTCTCCATCTCCTCCAGTCTAGGAATTACTTCTTTGGGGAGTGGAAGTTGAGATGGTTGAACCCTTAGAGGTGGTAGGATTTTAAGATACACTCTGTTCCTTTATTGGTGTCCCTTTTGATGTTGAGGAACTGCCACATTCCTTTATTTTCTTCTCATCCCACCTCCTTGTTCTTTCAATCACATGTGAGGTCCTTTTCTCTATATCCATGGTATCTTTATCTAACTAAGAGAGCTCTAGGAGGGGTCCTAAGAGAAATATTTTGATAAATTTCATCAACCATTTCCAAACCATTATCAACCATATTTTCAAGAATACAAAGGGGTAACTTAAATGCCCTGACTTAATCTAGGGTCAACCTCATATAATCTCTTTTATGTACCTCCTTTACATCTATGCAATCTTACCAGTAGTCTTCTAATCATGGATGATGTAGGCATGTCTTCCCTCCATGAAAATAAGCTCGAATATATCCTTTACTATCATAGTGTTGATCCTAAAAGAAAATTGACAACGACAATCATTGACAGAGAGGTTATTGAGTACCCAATAGGGTCTGTTGTCATGACAGGAACATGGCTTAGGAGATACCGTATCAAGAATTATTATGTTTGGTTGTTCAAGGACTTTGAAACACACAATCATGTTCTTCATTTCTCTAATGTTGTTGTTGCAACAAATATTCATTTGATGAAGTATCGTGGTAGACCTCATAACAAGATTTTATGGAAAGTTCATGAATTTGATCACGAGGAAATAGTTGACACAATACGGGTTAGAGTTGGTCTTGAAGGCTCATTTGATTGATTCTATGGTTCAGAGTAGAATGATTTTGAGAATTTTGTATATATCATTGATGAATTGTTCTATATTCACTTTTTGTATATATAAATGCCCATGAGCTGTTTTGTACATGTTTAGGGGCATAATTTTGTATATTTAAATGGCAACAAGCTAATTTGTACATATTTAGATGCCAAAATTTTGTATATTAAAATGGCAATGAGCTGAATCACACATGTTGTAATGCCAAATTTTGTATAAAAGCCCATGAGATGATTTGTAAGACATTTTTTTGTATATTCAACTAGCCAAGAGCTGATTTGACCATAGTTAGAGGCAAATTTTTCAATAATATGTGACAATGTTTTGTGACTATTTTTTGTGTCTATGTTTTGAGTTTATGTAATATGATAAGGTCAATCATGATCATTATTGATTATTGTATAATCATGGATAATTATTTGAGTCATTATCGGGTCATAGGAGTCATAGATTGAGTCTAGATATAATTTGAGCAAAAATTGTCATTATTGTCAAAAAAGTTGTTAAGCAACTTGTACATCGTGCCGGTAGGGTATGACTCTCGATGTTCCGATGCTTTGGGATGCATGATAGAAGAATTCCTAGCGTAAAATTGCCCACCCAAACGTGCTCATGACGTCAGTTTGTGCACAAGATGAACCAAATCAATTCTAGCCTATCTTGCAACTTTGCATTGCATGCAACTGACGATTTTTGCAGCAGGCAAAAAAATGCTACCAATTGAAAATGGCTTTGATTCGTCCAAAAAAGAGATAGTCCATTGTAGAGGAGCCTCACACAACCCCACAAGTTTAAACAAATCAATCATATGTGTCCTAGATTGGAAGAAACAGTCCATCAAAGGTTGACAATATTTTGGACTTAGGGCACTTGAGAGATCACACCGGTAGGGTATGACTCTCGATGTTTTGATGCTTTGTGATGAATGAGAGGAGAATGCCTAGCATAAAACTACCCACTCAAATGTTCTCGTGATGTTGGTTTGTGCACAGGATGAACCGAATCAATTCTAGCCTATCTTGCAATTTTGCATTGCATGCAACTGACGGTTTTCGTAGCAAGCAAAAAAATGCTACCAATTTAAAATGGCTCTGAGTCATCAAAAACTGAGATAGGAAATTGTAGAGGATCCTCACATGACCCCACAGGTTCAAACAGATTGATCGTATGTGTCCTGGATTGGAAGAAACAATCTGATAAAGTTTGAGAATTTTTTGGACTTAAGGCACTTGAGAGATCACGCTGGTAGGGTATGACTCTCCATGTTCTGATGATTTGGGATGCACGAAAGGAGAATGCATAGTTTAAAATTTCCCACCTAGATCCGCTTATGACGTCGATTTGTGCACAGGATGAATTGAATCAATTCTAGCCTATCTTGCAACTTTGCATTGCATGCAATTGATGATTTTTGTAGCGGGCAAAAAAATGCTACCAATTAAAAATGGCTCTGATTCATCAAAAAATGAGATAGGCCATTGTAGAGGAGCCTCGCGTGACCCCACAGGTTCAAACAGATCAATAATATGTGTCCTGGATTGGAAGAAATGGTCCATCAAAGTTTGACAATTTTTTGGACTTAAGGCACTTGAGAGATCGCACCGATAGGGTATGACTCCCGACGTTCTGACGCTTTTGGATGCAGGAGAGGAGAATGCCTAATGTAAAATTTCCCACCTGGACATGCTCATGACGTCAGTTTGTGCACAAGACAAACCAAATCAATTCTAGCCTATCTTGGAACTTTGCATTGCATGCAACCGACGGTTTTTACAAGAGGCAAAAAAATGCTACCAATTGAAAATGGCTTGAAGTTATCAAAAACCAAGATAGGTCATTGTAGAGGAGCCTCACACAACCCCACAGGTTCAAATGGATCAATCATATGTGTCCTAGATTGGAAGAAATAGTTCGTCAAAGGTTGACAATTTTTTGGAGTCGAGGCACTTGACAGATCATGCCAATAGGGTATGACTCTCGACGTTTTGACAATTTGGGATGCATGAGAGGAGCATTCATAGCATAAAATTTCCCACCGGGATGCGCTCATGATGTTGATTTGTGCACAGGATGAACTAAATCAATTCTATCCTATCTTGCAACTTTGCATTACATGCAACTGATGATTTTTTGTAGCAGGCAAAAAATGCTACCAATTGAAAATGGCTCTGAGTTGTCAAAAAATGAGATGAGCCATTGTAGAGGAGCCTCACGTGACCCCATAGGTTCAAAAATATCAGTCATATGTGTCCTGGATTGGAAGAAATAGTCCATCAAAAGTTTGACAATCTAGTGCAATCGGTTAAATTGCCCCGGTTAAGTCAAAGCGTGACAGTTGATGTTAGTTGTTCGCTTGGACAGGATAAAGTCTGAGTAAGTGAATCAAAGTGACCTGTTGTGACTTAGACAATTGATGTAATTATCTGATGAAGTCAAGGTATATGAAGAAAAATACTTCTTGAGACTTAGACAATTGATGTAATTGTCCGTTGTGATTGTGTTTGATTGGTTGATCAATTGATAGTGTTTTCATTTTAGGTTGTGTGTGGTGAATCATAGAAGCCCTGTTGAGACTAGGTCATTGTAATAAATGTCTGTTGTATTCTAGGTTTTCCATAATCGATTACCTGTTGAGACCCGAAGATACTTGATCAAAAAGTATCTATTGATAGTCTAGGTGTGCATGAGTTGATGTGCCTGTGTAGACAGAGTAATTGGCTTGATTGGGTTGATGGGAAATGATGAAGGGATTATGGTGATGACCTAGATGGGGAGGGTGAGGGGAGGATTCAATGTTAGATAGAAGGTATGGAGGACCTAGGACTCATTCATATGGAGGAAGATCGAAAAAAAGCCATTGTCATTACTATGTATGAATGATATGCAGCAAGATGGATGTATGGATGGATGGAATGCAATGGAATGAAATATATATAGATGAGATGAAATGATGATCCATAGATTATTCATAGTGCTTTATTTTCATCATCAAGCATGGTAGTATCGTTCTTGGCCGAGGTAGAAGGAACCAAGTTTGAGCATTTTACCTATAAGCAAGTATTTATAGACAAGGAAAAGTTACCCTCCATTATGGTTCATGCACAAATGGTCAAGGTATATGCTGTAGTCAGTAAGCCATAGTGATCCATGACTGTATTTTTGCATATGATCATGTATCTTAGTGAACTTCCCATGTAGACACCATTAGTACATGCCCCAAAACTTCATTGGAACAATTCACACATAGCAAACAAAACCATATTTAGGAATCATCTTGGTTACTCTAATCACTTGTGGATATCCTAGAGTAGCATAGGAACCTGATATGAATAAAAAATAACAAACTGACCAAGTACTTAGTAGCTTAAACAAAATTTTCTAGTCAAATAAAATGTTATCATGTCTTTGTTTCGTGAGGAAGCATGCATCCTTGTGAAGATGATTGTGTGTAGATGTTTTGACTTGGTCGATTGATTTGATAAGTGATCATCATTTGAGTATCTCAAAATGTTTGATTGGTGTCTGTTGCGATGTGTATGTACAAAGAATAATATATGTTGCAATGTCTTTGATTGATTTTTGATGTTTTATCATGTTTTTGGATTTTGTGAGTGTTTTTGAATGTTTTTGAATTTTGTGAGTGTTTTTGAATGTTTTTGAATTTTGTAAGTATTTTGAATGTTTTTTAATTTTGTGAGTGTTTTTGAATATTTTTTAATTTTGTGAGTGTTTTTGAATGTTTTTGAATTTTGTGAGTGTTTCTTAATGTTTTCGAATTTTGTGAGTGTTTTGAATGAGGAACTCAATGAATCACAAGTAATATAGAATCCATTTCCATCAATAGGTTAAGAGCATTGCCCCTAGTTTAAATGTTGCTTATGAAAGCAGAATGCGAGATGTAAGACACATGAGGTACTAACCTTGTGATGAATAATGATGAATAACAGATACCCTAACTAGTACTGAGATTGGGGGGGGGGGGGGGTGAATCAGTACATACAAAAAATTCTTATCAACTTATCACGTTAAAACAATACTAACCGGTTGTCTTCATTACTAAACTTAACCATGGCAATATCGATTAAACACAGTAAGACTTCAGACAACATAAACCAGTAAAACTGAACCCTTCAAATACATTCAATACTTGATAACTACTTCACCCATAAACATATGCATGTGGTATATCCGCAATACCATAACCATTAGCTCTCTACATGCATAATCACTCGAACAAAGATACTTAATCATCACATGAAAAATGCACAACTCATAACACACAAATTTTTCACGTGGAAACCCAAATGGGAAAAACCACGGTGGGGATGAATACCCACAAGCTTGTTTTGAACTCTTTTGACACTCACTTTGTTAGGAGCCTAGTCCGGTTAAAGATTTTACAATAAGGTTCTACTAGGAACTGATCCTGTTAAAGATCACCTAGTTAAGGGATGGCTATATACCCTATTAAAGGTTGAAACCCTATCAAAGATTACCTTGCTAGAGGATTTAAAGAACTCAATGAACTTGAGTCACCTGGTTAGAGGATTTACAGTAAGCCTGTTAAAGCTACCCATCAAAGAGATTTTCCTTCTGTTGAAATGGTTAGAAGACAACAGGTAACACTCTGATCTAATAACAACACTATATTCTAAGGCAGATCCTTTTCAGTTCCTCTACTCTTTAATCACACTCTACAGTTTTCTCTCACTGGTTTGGCAAGTATCTCAAGATTTAGATACACACACAACTTTTGCCAACAACTTACAATAACAAACATCATCGACCTTATAGACAACAATTAGGTCGGTAGCATAAACCCTAAACCCTAAGCATTTAGGTTTACAATTACAAGTGGTCAAATCCCAACCGTCCAAACACTTTCCATAGAGTGAAGCAATCTCAAACAGATCTCAAGTCATTTTGCATCGTCCATTATTCACAACACATAGAAATCAGTACTCCATCACACTTTCTTCTCATACCGGTAATAAGAATGTTCATTCCTGAGGTAGACATTTAATGCAGTCGATCTTCACATGCAAGATCCTCAAGGAAATCCTTCACGTGCACAAAAATGATGTGGCATATCGATCTCATCTCCATCTCTTAGCTAACTCATCATAGAATGTCACTGGTTGCATCGCACAAGCTAGATTGCCAAACTAGAAACCCTAGAGCTGAGACTACCAACCGGTAGTCACACTTAGTGAAACCCAAACACCAATTTACTACAACTCTTCATATTGGTTCACTTGCACTTATTGACATCAACGACAACATACATTATCATCATATCATCATACCGGTTCATCAAATTCCAACAATCTTCCCCTTTGGCATTGATGGCAATACTTAGTGTAGCATTGCAACTAAAAACATCATAGACCAGTGCATCTAAAATATCTTCTCCCCTATCTCATATATCTTCTCCCCCTTTGACAACAATGCCAAAGTGGAGGCACAATCTTCCATACTCCACTATGTTGCTCCCCCTATGGAGTAGCATCCTTCAACACATCAATCCTGAAATATTTGACACTGTAATACCTGATTGATGTGGATCACAAATCTTTAGTTTACTTCGTGAAGGGGCAAAACCCCTAATTCACCTCTCAAATAGGTAAATGTAGTCTTTGGTAAGGGCTTAGTGAATATGTCTGTTAAATGCTCCTTACTGGAAACATGTTGTAATACAACCTCTCTATTTTGAACCTTCTCTCTCAAGAAATGATACTTGAGCTCAATGTGCTTAGTTCTAGCATGCAATACTAGATTCTTGGAAATATTCATTGCACTAGTATTGTCACAAAATATACTCACTGGTTCAGATATAGGTACTTTGAAACCATCCAATACATGTTTCATCCAGATTACCTGAGTGCAGTTCATAAATGCTGCCACATACTCTGCTTCAGTTGTAGACTGAAAAGTACAGCTCTGCTTCTTTCTTGTCCAGGAGACTAATCTTCCACCAAGAAAGAATGCTTCACTGGTTGTGCTCTTTTGGTCATCCACATTACCTTCCCAATCTGCATCGGTAAATACCTTGAGATTAAAATCACCATTGTATGGATACCATAATCCATAGTCAAAAGTCCCTTTCAGGCATCTAAGAATCCTCTTGACTGCTACCAAGTGGGATTCTCTTGGACTTTTCTGAAAATGAGCTACTATGCCCACTGCACAAGCAATATCTGGTCTATTGTGCATGACATAGTTCATCTTACCGATCATTGATCGATACTCCTTCTTATTCACCAATGTTGAATCATCTTCCTTAGTCAGCTTACAGTCAGTCACCATCGTTGTACCAACTAGTTTTCTCTCCTCCATGCCAAAGGTCTTCAATACCTCTTTGACATACTTGGACTGGGTAATAAAGATACCCTCTTTCATTTGTTGAATCTATAAACCAATGAAGAACTTTACATCTCCAATCAAAGACGTCTCAAACTCTTTCTTCATTTCATCTGCAAAAGAATGACCCATTTCATCATCTCCTCCAAAGATTATGTCATCTACAAATACTTCAGAGATCAAAATCTAATCACCTTCATATTTTAGGTAGTTGTTGCTATCCTCACTTTTTCTCTAAAATCCTATCTTCACAAGATGAGAGTGTAACCATTCATACCATGCCCTAGGTGGTTGTTTCAATCCATACAGGGCTTTGTGTAATCTACACACCATGTTACTATCTTCTGATAAGGCAAACCCATTCGGTTGCTCAATATACACTTCCTCTTCTAGGATTCCATTCAAGAACACAAACTTCACATCCATCTGATAAGCCTTAAATCCCTTGAATGCTGCAAATGCAAGTAGCATTCAGACACCTTCCAGTCTAGCCACAAGAGAAAAGGTTTCTCCATAGTCTTCTTCCTCTTCCTGAGCATATCCTTTGAATACAAGTCTTGTCTTGTTCCTCACAACTATGCCTTCTTCATTTAGCTTATTCCTGAAAACCCATTTGGTGCATATAACATTCTTGTGTTCTAGTCTGGGTACCAGGGACCATGTTGTATTATTTTCTATCTGGTCTTGCTCCTCTTCCATTGCCTTAATCCAGTCTTCATCTGTAAGTGCTTCTCTGGAAGTCTTGGGCTCCAATTCAGAAATCATGCAAGAGTTTTCTGTCACCTTTCTTCTTGTGAGTATCCCTGCATCTTTATCTCCTATGATCTTCTTCAGATCATGATGTAGTTTCACATACCTAGGAATGACTCTAGCTAGTTCTACTAGCTTTCCCTCTTCTTCTTCACCTACTGCAGCTTCTACCGGTATAGGAACACTAAGATCTTTACTTGTTTCTTTCTTAATCGGTTCCAAGAAGGCTATACCTAGTTTATCTTCTACTTCCTCACTGTAGGTTTCCTTAGGTTCCTTAGGGGATTGATCAACCCTGACATTGATACTCTCAACAATTTTTTGTGTTCTATTGTTGTAGCACTTGAGAGTTTTTCTCTTAGTGGAATATCCCAGAAATATTCCTTCATCACATTTAGCATCAAACTTTCTCAGATTCTCACCTCTCTTGATGTAACAATGTAACATTTACTACCAAACACTTTAAAATAACTCACAGTGGGAGTTTTCCCGGTCCAATACTCATAAGGGGTTTTAACTCTACCTTTCTTGATGAGTACCCAGTTCATAGTATAGACTGCAGTGCTCATCGCTTCTCTCCAAAAAGTGTGAGCAACCTTTCCTTGGATCAACATTGTTTTGGCCACTTCAACTACAGTCCTGTTATTCCTTTTTTCTATGCCATTTTGTTGTGGTGTCCTTGGGGGAGACAACTACCTCTTGATACATCTTCATAGTACTTGTTGAATTCATCAGAAGTGAATTCACCTCCTTGATTAGTTCTTAGGAATTTTATCTTTTGACCACTTTCCTTCTCTAATAATGCTCTAAAGGCTTGGAACTTTCCAAATGCCTCAGACTTGTCTTTCAAGAATGTGACCCACATCATTCTTGATCAGTCATCAGTAAGAATCATGAAATACCTATCTCCCTGAATACTTCTAGTTTTCATAGGACCACACAAATCAATATGCACAAGATCAAGTAAGTTTTCTGCTGAAAAAGACTTACCTTTGAAAGTTGAGGAAGACATCTTCCCAAGTTGACATTCTCTGCACAAAGAATTCTCTGGTTTGTTCAGAAAATGCAATCCTCTTATTGCCTTGATCTTGCTAGCCTTTACAATATTATAAAAGTTAATATGACAAATTCTCCTATGCCATATCCAACTATCATCAAAGTTCGCCATCAGACACCGACTTATCTTGGCATTCAATTGAAACAAGTTACCTCTGGTCTGCTTACTAGTGGCAATAAGTTCACCACTCTTTCCACTTATACTGTAGACTCCACCTTTGAAATCCAGAATGAGTCCTTTATCATTTAGCTAAGCAACACTCAATAGGTTACGCTTAAGACCTTCTACCTAGTAGACATCATCCACACTACTCTTTCCATTCAGTGAGATGGATCATTTTCCTTTTACCAAGCATGGTGCATCATTGCCAGATCTGACAACATCTCCATCATATTCTTCTAGAGACAGAAACTTTCTCAAATCACCAATCATGTGGTGAGAACAACCACTATCAATAATCCACTCATTAGAGTTGTTAATGCAAGAGACAAGTGCTTTCTTGTCAGACACTTCTTCCTTTACAGCTACAAACACTATGTCCTCATTCTCTAGTTCCTCGGATTCTTCATCAGTAACACCTTCATCGACTGCAATAAGACAATTTCTTCTATTGCCTCCTTTATACTTTCTAAACCTCTCCAGTTTATCCTTATTGTCATTGTTAGGATAGTTAACAACTATATGTCCTATCTTATTGCAGGAAAAACATTTTAAAGGAATCTTACCTCTGTATTTTACAGTGCCTTTTGGAAGTCTCTTGGCAAGAAGAGCTTCAAACTCTATCAGAATCTCTTCATCATCCATACCTCTACTTTGCATGGATTCATAACTGGTACTTACTTCTTTTCCTTTTATGGTTGGTGCAACATATTCTCTAAATGCTGACTCAGTATTTTGAACACTGCCATCATAGCTATTCAGCTCATATGCAGTTAACTTTGCAATGATAGAGTCTAAGGATACCTTGGTTTTGTCAGTAGACCTTAGTTCCTAAATAGAAGCAACCGAGATTGCATAGCCCTGTAACAATAATCTCAAGACTTTATTGACAATGGTGACATCATCGATTGTTCCACCAGTGCTCTTGATATCTCCAACAACAGTCTTGATCCTTATGCCATATTGCTGAATGGTCTCACCTTCAGCCATCCTCATTTCTTAAAATTTTCCTCTAAGGCTCTCTTCATTCGCTTTCTTTACATGCTCATCACCACCATAAATATTTTCCAATGTGTCCCATACATCTTTAGGAGTGGCCTTATCTTGTACATCAATGAACTCAATATTGGACAAAATACTAATAAGGGCTTCCATGACTTGCCCATTTTCTTGAATCTCTCTTTTCTGATCATCGGTTAGAGTGTCAGTTGGGATTACATAGACATTCTCAACATAGCTCTAGTTTTTAGCACCCAAACTCTTGATATAGATCTTCATTATGTCCTTCCATATTTTGAAGTTATCTCTATTGAACTTAGGACCTTCCCTCTTCATCATTAAGGCAAGATCTTTTTCCTCAAGTGGTTAAGCTTATATCACCAAGGACCTGGAGTTTCTCTGATACCAGTTGATGAATAATGATGAACAACAGATACCCTAACTGGTACTAAGAGGGGTGGGGTGAATCAATACGTACAAAAAATTCTTAACAACTTATCAAGTTAAAACAATACTAACCGGTTGTCTTCATTACTGAACTTAACCATGGCAATATTGGTTAAACATAGTAAGACTTCAGACAACATAAACTAGTAAAACCAAACCCTTCAAATACATTCAATACTTGATAACTACTTCTCCCATAAACATATGCATGTGGTATATCCACAATACCATAACCATTAGCTCTGCATGCATAATCACTCAAACAAATATTACTTAATCATCACATGAAAAATGCACAACTCATGACACACAGATTTTTCATGTGGAAACCCAAATGGGAAAAACCACGATGGGGATGAATACCCACAAGCTTGTTTTGAACTCTTTTGAAGCTTACTCTGTTAGGAGCCTAGTCCGGTTAAAGAATTTACAATAAGGTTCGCCTAGGAACCGATCCTATTAAAGATCACCTAGTTAAGGGATGGCTATATACCTTGTTAAAGGTTGAAACCCTGTCATAGGTTACCTTGCTAAAGGATTTAAAGAACTCAATGAACTTGAGTCACCTGGTTAGATGATTTACAGTAAGCCTGTTAAAGCTACCCAACAAAGGGATTTTCCTTCTGTTGAAATGGTTAGAAGACAACAGGTAAAACTCTGATATGATAACAACACTATATGCTAAGGCAGATCCTTTTTAGTTCCTCTACATTACACACTCTACATTTTTCTCTCACTGGTTTGGCAAGTATCTCATCACTTAGATACACACACAAATTTTTCCAACAACTTACAATAACAAACATCATCGATCTTATAGACAACAATTAGGTCGGTAGCATAAACCCTAAACCCTAAGCATTTAGGTTTACAATTACAGGAAGTCAAATCCTGACCATCCAAACACTTTCCATGGAGTGAAGCAATCTCAAATAGATCACATGTCATTCTGCATAGTCCATTCTTCACCACACATAGAAATTAGTACCCCATCAGGCTTTCTTCTCATACCGCTAATAAGAATGCTCATTCCCGAGGTAAACATTTAATGCAGTCAATCTTCACATGCACAAAATTGACGTGGCATCTTGATCTCATCTTCATCTCTTAGCTAACTCATCATAGAATGTCACCGGTTGCATCGCACAAGCTGGATTGCCAAACCGGAAACCCTAGAGATGAGACTACCAACCGGTAGTCACACATAGTGAAACCCAGACACCGGTTTACTAAAAATCTTCATATTGGTTCACTTGCACTTATTGACATCAATGACAACATACATTATCATCATATCATCATACCGGTTCATCAAATGCCAACACCCTGATTTTAGATCAATAACAAGCCATGGTTTGAATGATGGATAAATGGATGCAATGGTTGTGATCACAACAAGTCTAATAGACAATGGAGCCATAGATTTTATGAGTGGCATCTGTTTGCCAAGTTTTCACCATCGTACTTACCCAAGGTGCCACCGTAGTGGTTTTCACCATTTGGATGCATGATTTTTTTTTCTTTACTATTTTCTTGATTTTGTTTGTATTCTCTTTAGGACATTTTTTTGAATGTTTTTTTGTAGTTTCTGATATATTTGGAGGAGCTTGATGCTCTTCACAGTTTATGTATGAAACCATTTGAGGTGCATGCTGTTGATCAGATCTGCTAGTGGTTCTCTTTCTGAAGTTTCCAACTAATATGCCTCAGACCCAAATACAATACTGATAACATATGGACACAACCTGTTGGATTCAAACTTGCTCTGATGTTCTCTATTTGGTTGGTTACGAGGATTCTCCTTGAGAAAAAAATTACCTACCTCAAATGTATGAGGTTTAACTCGATGATTGTAGCTTCTGCTCATTCACTGTTGATATGCTTTTAAGTGGTTGTATGCAGCTTGTCATCTTTCATCAAGTAGTTCCAAGTCCTAAAGACAGGAGACTCAGTATTCTTCATCATCGATCAGATTGTGCAAGGAGACCCGTAGAGATGATATTTCAACCTCAATAGGTAGAATGGCTTCTGCACCATAAACCAGTGAGTAGGGAGTTGTGCCTGTAAGGGTTCGAATGCTAGTTTGATACGCTCGTAGTGCTGGATTTAATCAAATCTGCCAATCACGTCCAACATCATTGACTGTCTTTTTAAGGATCCTCAATATGTTTTTGTTTGATGCTTCAGCTTGACCATTGCCTTGTGGGTAATATGGGGTGGAAAATGGTATTGGATAATAGATAGAATGTTTGAAGATTTGTGCGAGGATAGATGGAAATGTATTCAAGACGAGTGTTGGTACACAACTCGAGAAATGATGAAGAGAGAGGAAAATCAAATTTTGGGACATAAGGACCCAAAATAGATAGAGGAAATGATGGAAGAATAGTTTTGGAAAGATGTTTAGATAGATGGTTGAAAGGAGTTCAAAGTTCTTTGTGAAATGCTTTTGTTTGTGTTTTTCATCAACTTGATGAGATAAGATATAGCAAGGTTTGAGATGTGTTACAAATCAAGCTACCTAGTAATGAGAGGATGCACTCATAAACTAGCTTTAACCTATATAGATGTGTAGAAATGCCTCTTAGGAGGATTGATCCTATATGTACAGACACTCTAAAAGTGATTTGTTGGTTTTATTTAAGCAATATTTTAAAAGAACTTAGGACAAGACCTTTTTGTGTTTTGAGAGTTGAATGGTTTTGTGATGTGTGAAGGTGAAAGTGGATAGAATATGGACCTCAATAAAACTTTTCTATCACAAATGGGGTTTCTACTTCTTCCTCTCTCTCAGGGGTTGGTGGTTCCCCTCGAGCTATGTTGTAGGTGTGTGCGGGAAAAGTGGTGTGATGAAATAGAAAATACGAATTTAGGACTAGTCCACACACCAATGGGACTCTTGGTGCAAGTTATGGAGTTATATGGAATAACTCAACTTCCCAAGGGATGTTCCATTGTTCTCTATCTCACAAGACCCCTCAAGTCAATGCCTTTGCTCTCAGATCACTGAGAAAAGTGACTTAGGGATTACAATCATGAGAATGAGGGATACTTGATCAATCTAACATGAATGCAATCCTAAATGTGCATGATATTAAAAAGTATGAATTAAACTAACATGTATATGATGATTAAGATGAAAGAATTAGTAAAATAACTATCCTCACATGATATGGTAGCCTATTATGATTATTATGATAATACAAATACTTCTAAAATGTTTATTAGATTATTTCTATTCAAAGAGAGACTAAATGCTTTATAAAAATGAGTATAGATTAGATGCATGAAACTTGGATTATGAGTAAAATGTCTATAAGTTTGATACTAAAGACTTGGATCTTAAAATGGAGGAATGAGATCTCTATTTATAAGGAAAAATAGGGCAATGGATGGTCAGGATTGGATGATCTTATCAAGGGCCATGATTGAAAGTTATCAATCCATGTTTATAATTCTCACCAATGAAATAGTGACAATTGTCAACATAAGAGTTCTTGAGAGGGTATATAAGAAGCATTAAATGCTTGAGAAGACCTCATGGTTACCCTAGAAGGTAAGGGTTAAGGTTAGGTTAAGGTTATCCATTGGATAAAGCTTTTACCCAAAGGCTAAACTCTTGTGTAAGGGTTAAAGGAATAACCAAGGGTAAAGCCATGAATGCTTTATGGGACCCTTGGGTTAGATGAGGGTTGAGTTAGAGAGAAAGTCTCTAATCATGCAAGAGGGTTGAGTTAACCATTAATGATTTAGAAGACTTTCAAGGTTAACTTGTTGAAGACATAAAGCCTTTAATGGTTTTCAAGGACTTTGGGGGTTTGAGAAGTGACTTCCCTTTCCTTAGGGATGTGAGAATATTTAGGGGATGGGTTAGGATAATTTAGAAGTGATTAGAAGAATCTAGAAGGGGGGTTAGAGAGGCAAGTGGGAGATGTAGGAGAATGCAAGTGGATGGAGGGTAATTTTAATTAAAATAAATTACTTTATTTCAACAAAATAGATGCAAGTGGGGGATTTAAATAAATTAGATTTATTTATTTGCCATGAGAAATTTAATTAAATGTAAATTTAATTATAAGGGGAGAAAGAGAAATTAATTAAATAAGGTGATTTATTTAACTAAAGGATATGAAAGGCTTAGGTGAATTTAATTAAATAAATTGAATAACTTATTTAATCAAATAGATGAATGCGAATAATTTAATTAAATAGAGGAATGAGGTTAAAATGAATATTAAATATTCACTTAGGAAAGTGGTCATTTTTATATGTCTACATTTTGCCCCTCTTTGAAGTGACGTGTGTGCACATGTTGATTCAAAGAAAAATTTGATGTGTCATCAAAATTTGATTGATGCGATGTCATATGTAAAGTTGTCGATGTCGCGCCCTAGATTTGTTGAACAATATTGATGATGAATCGATATGAATAATTGATTTGATTTGAAAAGTTGATAGGAGACTGATGTCGATATTAAACTGATATGAAATTGATGTCGAGATTTGATACGATAATGCCCCCTCGGGAGATTATTCGTGCACTAAATGCATGAATGATCTCTCGAAAGAAGAAGAATGATGTTTGAAAGATAGAAGAGTGGATAGTGATGACATGCATGGGTTTGATAATATTGATTAGATTGATTGGATTGAGATTAAGTTTGGTTTTAGGTATGATACCTCCTAAATAAGACATGGATGATCGAAACATCTGGTTTTAGGAATGATACCGCCTGTATAAGAGAAAGATGATCGAAGCGTTTGGTTTTAGGAAGGATACTGCCTATATAAGACATGGATGATTGAAGAGTCTGGTTTTAGGAATGATATATCCTGTATAAGAGCTGATCAAAATGCCTCGGTTCAGGAATGATATATCCTATATAAGAGCTGACCAAAATGTCTGGTTTCAGGAACAATATATCCTGTATAAGAGCTGATCAAAATGTCTGGTTTCAAGAAAGATACATCCTGTATAAGACATGATAGATAATAGTTGGATGAATTATGAAGATATGAAAGTGAAGAAAGATTGCATGATGATGCAATAGATATGCATGTGATAGATGCAATGATGAATGTGACTAGATGATGATGATGATGAGATGTATGATAATTATAATGATGTGAGATGTATCTTGAAAATGAGATGTATGATAATGATAGTGATGTGAGATGAAAATGATATGCAACTAATGAAAGATTTAAAATGATATGCAACTAATTGATCACCCTCATTTTCTTGTTGTCATTCTTATGTAGTCACATGTTTTTGCTCTATTTTTGTTTATCATCATTGAGCGTTTAATATGTTGGAAGTTTATACAAGCATAATGGTATAATTGAACCATAATGACCTAAGAAAAACTTACATGGATTTTGATATTGCAAGATGGCACAAGCGTCGAGGTATAATTGAACCAAGACGACCTGAGTGTTGCTTGCATATAAACAGACAAGATTGGACCATTTGTATGCGCAAAGTGGAACAATGTCTTCATTGATATGTTCATAATCATGTTCGGAGACAAAATTTTCATAGTACAAGTGATCGCCTCCCAGACAGAAAACCAAAACAATATCAAACCCTTCGGCCACTTTTCTAGCTCGATGCATCATTGAGAAAATTTAGGAGATCCAATAATTCAAAAAGTTTAAGTGCAAAATAGTCAAAACTTCATGCAAAATGTAAAAAAATTATAATTCAGAAAATCATCCATCATGTGTGTGTTGAAAGTGTTAATAGGATCAGTGTTTTGTTTTCTTGGCTGATGAGCTGTTGTTGACAGGATTTTCTCGACGTGCTGCAATTCTTGTTTGCTTTTTGTTGGAATTCTTTAAGTCAGGGGAATGTTGCCCCTAGCTATAGATACCAATCGATGTGGATATTTATAGTGATTACCAAGCCATGGTGGGATATGAGGAACTGATCTTCAGATAAGCAAGGATAGTGACTACGCTAAGTATGTTTGGGATAATGTTGCATATAAAGTGTTGGGTGATGGCCATTAGCTTTGACTTTGGTTGCAAAAGATGTGAGTAATGATAGATAGAGGAGTTGCTCCCTCACAAATAGAGCTTGTTGCTAGGTTTTCACCACTTGTTTTTATTGCACTTTTTTGTTGTTTTGATTTTTTTGTATTTTTCTAATTTTTCAATTTTTTTATATTTTTCACTTTTTTCGTGCATTAGACCACTCAAGTATAGTATTTATTCATATGGATGTTGTTGGTTTGTTCATCGAGCACATTGCCCTCAAAATTTTTAAGTTCATAGGCACCTAATCCATAGGCTGATATGATAACATAGGGACCCAACCAGTTAGGTTCAAACTTCCCCTTCTTTTCTCAAACCTGTTGATTTTTAGGATTTCCTTTGAGTACGAGATCACCAAATTTAAAAATTCTAGGGATGAATTTGTGGTTGTAGCTTCTGTACATGCATTGTTGGTATGCTTTGAGTTGATCATAGGCATGCTATCATTTTTCATCCAGAAGCTCTAGTTCTTGCAATCTGTTGACCCGATACTCCTCATCTGGAATGAGGCCTTTCAAAGATACTCTGAGTGATGGAATCTCTACCTCAAGAGGTAAAATTGCTTATGATCCATACACCAATGAATGTGGCATAGCTCCTATAGGTGTCTGAATGCTAGTCCTATATGCCCAAAGTGCTTGATTGCATTGCACATGCCAATCCTTTCCTGCATCATGTACTGTCTTCTTTAGGATTTTCAATATTGTTTTATTCGATGCCTCTGCTTGACCATTCCCTTGAGAGTAGTAAGGTGTAGAGAAACGATGTTGGATTTTGAATTGTTCACATATTTCTCACACATCCCGTTTTTTGAAGGGACGCTCGTTGCCTGTGATGATGGAACTGGGAATGTTGTATCTATAGATCAGATAATTGAGAATAAATGAGGTAATTTGTTTTCCAGTTACTATGGTCAGTGGGACAACTTCAATCCATTTTGTGAAATACTCTATCGCAGTGATTATGAACTTGAGTCCATTTGAAGAGGAAGGATAAATTTTCCCTACTAAATCAAGTCCCCACTGACAGAAAGGCCAAGATGTTGTAAATGGCTGTAATTCCTGTGTTGGTGCATGGATAAGATTGCCATGAATTTGGCATTTAGGCCATTTATTTGCAAAGAGATAAGAGTCTTTTTCCATTGTCGGCCAGTAATACCCCATTCTCAGCAATTTTTTAGCGAGAGTAGGACCACTTGAATGTGTACCAAAAATACCCTCGTGAAGCTCATGTAAAGCAAAGTCAGATTCATTATGATTAAGGCAATGAAGAAGAGTACCATCTAGACCTCGACGGTAAAGGGTATCAGTAGTTAAGGTATAACGGGTGGCTTGTCGGATAATGTTGCATTTTTGGTTACGTGATAGGTCAATGGGTAGGATATTGGTTTTAAGATATTCATAGATTGTTCTGTATAACAGAGAGTCTGAACTGGTTAAGGCATAAATAACATGGGATGCAAAATTGTCATAGGTTGGGGAAAATAGTTGCTCTACCAGAAAATCGTAATGAATTTGTTGCTCTGGAATTTGTAGTAGTGAAGCGATAGTAGCCATTGAATCGGCTGATCTATTATCCAACCTTGGTATTTGCTTGAAGGTAATGTGTACAAAATATTGTTTGAAGTCATCTACCATTCTTTTGTATGGCAGAAGCTTGTCATCTTTTATCTAATATTCATTATTGATCTGATTTATAACTAGTTGGGAATCTCCGTAGACTTTCAGTTCTGTGATCCTCCATTCCATGGCCATTTTGATTTTTGTGACCAGTGCTTCATACTCAGTGATGTTATTTGTGCATGGAAACATGAGTCTATATGATCTTGGTATGGTGTGCCCTTCAAGAGTGACGAACAAGATGCCAGCACCTGAGCCATGTTGAGTGTAGGAACCATCAAAGTACAAGGTCCACTGTTTGGGTGTAACAGTAAGGACATCTCTGTCTGGAAATTCCACTTTCATTGGTTGCTTATCGGGTAGGGGTGCTTCAACTAATTGATCTGCAATTACTTGTCCTTTGATAGCCCAACACTATGTGTACAAAATACTGTTTGAAGTCATCTACCATTCTTTTGTATGGCAGAAGCTTGTCATCTTTTATCTAATATTCATTGTTGATCTGATTTATAACTAGTTGGGAATCTCCGTAGACTTTTAGTTTCGTGATCCTCCATTCCATGGCCATTTTGATTTCTGTGATCAGTGCTTCATACTCAGTGATGTTATTTGTGCATGGAAACATGAGTCTATATGATCTTCATATGTTGTGCCCTTCAAGAGTGACAAACAAGATGCTAGCACCTGAGCCATGTTGAGTGTAGGAACCATCAAAGTACAGGGTCCACTGTTTGGGTGTAACAGTAAGGACATATATGTCTGGAAATTCCACTTTCATTGGTTTCTTATTGAGTAGGGGTGCTTTAGCTAATTGATCTACAATTACTTGTCTTTTGATAGCTTGACACTCTGTGTAATGAATATCAAACTCACTGAGAATCATGACCCATTTAGCTAATCTACCTGTAAGAGTTTCTTTATTGAGTAAATACTTGAGAGGATCAATTTTTGCTACTAGATTGATTTTGTGAGCTAGCATGTAATGTCGTAACTTTTGAGAGGAAAAGACTACAGCTAAGCAGGCCTTCTTAATGAATGTGTAATTGAGCTCATAGCCATTTAATGTCATGTTGATGTAATATATAGCTCGTTCCTTACCTTCTTGATCTTCTTGTGCTAACAGTGCCCCCAATGATATGTCAGTTGTTGATATGTAGAGGATGAGCGGTTTTCCTACGATTAGTGGTACCATAACTGGTGGATTCATTAGATATTGTTTGATTTGATAGAATGATTCTGCACACTTGGCTTCCCATCTGAATGGTATGTTCTTATGTAGCAGATGATTGAATGGTAGACTTTTATCTGCTAGTTCGGCTATGAATCGCCTAATTGACTAGAGCCATCCTTGTAGAGATCTGAGTTGGCTAATGTTCTCGGGAGGTGGCATCTCCATGATGGCTTGTACATTCGCTGGATCTACTTCAATGCCTTTTGCTAACACAATGTAGCCTAATAATTTTCTCGATGTCACCCTGAAGACACACTTCTTAGGGTTTAGCTTGACTTCAAATTTCTCCAATCTTTGAAAGATTTTATCTAATATACCCAAATTTTCTACCCGGGTAAATGACTTAGCCAGTAAATCATCCACATAGTTCTCCGTGAAGGTATGCATCATATCATGAAAGATTATCATCATTTCTCTTTGATAAGTTGCCCTAGCATTCTTCAAGCCAAAAGGAATGGCATTCCAACAATACATTCCCTAAGGACAGGTGAACACTATTTTATCTTGATACTCTGGAGCAATTTTGATTTGATTATAGCCAGAGAAACCATCCATTAAAGATAGCATTGCATAGCCTGTTGTGAGGTCTACAATTATGTTGATGCTGGGCAAACGAAAGTCATCCTTTGGATAGGCTTTGTTAACATCTCTAAAATCTTTGCATATTCTGATGCTTCCATCTGGTTTTGAAACTAGCACAATGTTTAAAATCCATTCAACATAGTCTATAGGTTGAATGAATATGACATCTAATAGTTTCTTTAGTTCAGCTTTGACCATTAATGCTACATGCGGATTCATCTTTCTTATTTTTCTCTTGATTGGATTAGCTCCTGGAGAAATAGATAAATGATGCATGATTAAGTGTGGATCTACTCCAGGCATATCTGCATAGGATCAAGCAAAATTTATTTGCTTTTCTTTGAAGAACCTGATAAATTCTACTTTTTCTTCTTCTGTCAAAGACTCTGCTAGGTGTATGTTTTTAGCTACTTCTTATACCAATGTTGATTGATTGAGTGGGCTCATTCAATATGGGTGATCTCTCTTGATAGTGTTCAGGAAGAGTGTTAAGTCTCCCATCTGCCTTAAAAAGGTTTTCACCCTCAGATGAGTCCTTTATTTTGATTTTTTTGTGATCTAGTGTTGCCATTGACTGGTTTTCAGTACTAGATCCTTTATTTCTTTCATTTTTGTGACTGAGAGACTTGGCAACCTCTTGATTGCAGATATTGTTATTTCGTTTTCTGGTTAGACTCTGTTTCCAAATTGACAGTACATAGGTAATGGACAATAGATTCATCATTTGGGAAAATAGGTATGCCATGGTGTTCAGGTTCATCCTAGTCTATTAAACCAGGAAATACGAGTGGTAAAGAGTCATGGGGTGGGTCGAGGTTGGCTATGGTAAGTGTCATGATAGAGGTATTGTTAAGGTTGTCTGTGAGATGGGTTAAGTTAATGACACTATCGAGGTCTTTGATGGTATCATCTTCTGTGTAGACTTACTCGTAGTGTCGCTGCTCGTTTTCCATAGCTTCGTAGATATGTTGTGGACCAAATTCAAGTAATCTAGTTTCTGTGCCGTGTCCTTCTTAAGAAAGGGGTGTATGAATAGCACCTTCAGGGATATCTTCAGTAATATTTGAACAAGTACCCCATTCATAGTCATTAGAATCAGTCTCAAAAGTATTATCCCAAAGTCTTTCAGTTTTGCTGACAGGTATGTTGTAAGGTGAAAAGAAATCCCTAATAATTGATACCAGTCTTGTAGTTTTCTCTGATTTTGTATCAGAACCTTCTTGTACTCTTTGCATCTGTTCATATACTGTTTCTCCTTGGGGATTAGTAACTTCTTCAGGAGGTGATTCTACCTTGTATTGAATGGGTTCTTGGACATGGTGTACTTCCTCATAAGATGTTTCTTCTCTTTGAATGGTCAACTCCTCTTGTTGTTTTTCTTTTTCTTGGTGTTCTCGCTCTTTCCTTATTGTTTTTTGCTGCTTAGTGTAGTTCCTCTTGCCATGAGTCCTCATTGTATCTCTTCTTTTCTTTCCATTGAGGTTTTTGATATTTATTCTTCTTTTTCCTTGGGGGTAGACTGTGTCCATAGCATAGTCCTGTTTTGTCTATAGAAAACTATGAAGGAGGGTCCAATGGTTCTGCAATGCCTTCTTGACACTTTCCTATAGGCCATTTTCCATTGTATCCCATCTGTTGCATGATCAGGAATCCTTTTCTATACTATTGTGTTGGTATGGCTACCTCCATAGTAGCAACTCTAACTTCTTTCTCATCCTTGTATAGCCAACTAAGGATGTCTTTCTCTTTTGATTCACGTGCTAGTGTGCCCAATTGGATAAATTTTCCATCAAACTTGGTGATGGGATTTGTTTCTTGATGTGTTGATGCAGAAGGTTGACCATGAGTTTTTGGCGATGTTGGTAATTTGGTTAGACACATGGGTTCAAAAGAGTATTCTCCCATGCCTTGCTCTTTGATTTTCATCTTTTGTTTGAAATCCATGGATAGAGATTTGAGCTTTTCTTAATGACGATCTAACACTGAGGAAGTTTGAGCTTCCCTATTGTGTGGAACCAAGCTGTCTTGTGCTGCCCCCATACCATTGCAATGTTGAAAGGGGTTATTATCTGTTGATGTAGAAATCTCCTATCCATTATATGGGAATTTGACATGCTGATGGTAGGTTGATGATACTGCTTGCATTTCATGTATCCAAGGATGACCCAATAAAATATTGTATGTGAGGTCTATGTCTAAGACTTGGCACATAGTGTCTCTTTTTATCGGTCCTACCTGAATAGGTAGTATCCCTGTTCCCTTGAATGATCTCTCTTCATCATCATATGCCTTGATGGTGATGTTTTTGTGTGGATCAATAGACTTCTCAGAGAAGCCTAATGCACGGATAAGTTTTAAGGTACATATATTGAGACCAGCTCCTCTATCTATTAATACTCTTTTAACTCGATGTTTGTAGACTAAGATTTCAATATGAAGGGGAGTATTATGTGGATGGCTCAAGGAGATATTATCATGTTTAGAAAATGTGAGATTATGAGGCCCTATCATGTGAGTCACCATGACTTGAAATTTATCAATATTCGGATCTTGAGGCACATTTGTTTCAACTTGTGCTTGTTCCAAGATGTCTTTATGTTTCGGCAAAAGTTTTAGTAACTCGAGTATGGATATCTAAGCAAGAGTTTTCTGCAGTTGATCAACTAAGTTATACTGAGTCTTGGGGAGAATGGTTGTTGTTGATGTATGTCCTTTCAAGACATATTTTTTGAGCTCTGGTGGTTACATTGATCGACTCATGTTCGTGTTTGTCTTTGATTTTAATGACATTTACTTGGTTGTCATCTGTTGATATATGATTGATGGTGTTATTGTACATGTGATTTATGCAAGCTCCTCTGGTATCATTTGATGATGAAGCTCAATTCATCTTGAGACCATCAACCATTAAATCACCTCTATCGATCATATCTTGAATAATTTTTTTAAGCCTCGTGCAATTGTTTGTTTGATGTCCTTTGTTTCGATGAAAATCATAGAAGTGTGAGTAATTCCACCAAGGTGGTTTGACCTGGGGTTAAAAGTTTTTTATGGCTGGTAATGTGATAATCTTGTTTGCTAGGAGTTCTCAGAATGTTGATTCTAAGGATTGTCCCAATGGTGTGTAGATGTGTCTATTTGGAAAATTGTTGGTGTTACCCATTTGATTTGTATTAGTTCCTCGAATTGTGTTATTGCCTTGGGAATTATTGTTGGTATTTGGATTTGAAGGTCCTTGATTGGTATTTGGCAGATAAGTTTTAGTGCCATGGTTAACACCCTTTTGATTCTTGGCAGCCTGGGGATTACCTGATAAAGCCAATACTGGTTGTTTGGACTTCATATCATTAGCATCAGTTCCTCCCTCATTAACAACGTTTTTGTTTCTGGTCCAGAATCTGGATTTGTCTAAGGTGTTGTTGTTGTTCTGGTTGTTAAAATGAGAGTTGGATGAATTAGTTCCTTCTTTGAAGAACTTCAATGTTCCCTTCTTGACACATGCCTCCTCTACTTGGATTCTGTTTTTGATTAATTTGGAAAAAGATGGTATGCACTAGAGCTTGATTAGATAACTCATCTCACTATTCAGATTGTCGATAAAGGTTTCCATCTTTTCTTTCTCAGGCACATCTTGAGGATATCTTGAAACCATACATCTCCAACGTTGAAGAAACACCATGAATATTTCATTGTTTTTCTGTTTGGTATTACATACATCCAACATGGTGATTGTGTGTTGAATATTGTAGGAGTATTGCATGATAAATTTATTGACCAACTCATCAAAGGATTTGATGGGAGGTGTAAGTTTAGATAACCACTCCATTTTTTGCCCTCCCAAACTTCTTGGAATAACCTCATCAAATAAGTGTCATCATGAGAAAATTCAAGGCTCATGCTACCAAACTCCCGAACATGACCGTGAGGATCACTCTTACCATTATATTTGTCATATTTGGGTATGTATGAATTTGAGGGAAAAGGTATAATGTTCAATCTCCTGTCAAAGGGGTAAGGACAAATTTCGCTTAAGGAGTATCATACTATGGTCCCTTGTAGCATGTCCTGCATTTGTTGTGTAAGAGAAACCATGGGCACATTTGTTTGTCGAGGAAATGGTTCTTCTCTTTTGTTATCCCTAGTTCGGGTATGGGTGTGTTCTGGTATGTTATGTTGTTCAGGTATGTTTTGTTCAGGGTCACGTGTTTCCTCTTCTCTCTGTTATTCTTGGTAAGCGTAATTTCAAGACCTTGTCCTAAAGATTTCAGTGTCGAAGTCTTCAGGAATCCTAACTCCTTTGCTTGTTAGCATGAGCATGTATTTTTCTTTGTCAGCTTCTATGAGTCTTTCCATAAGTTTTTGGAATGAGGGGTTTTCTTGACATTCTTGAATAAGCTCCTCAATGATCTCTGTTTCTTCTAGATTTGGATACTCGAAAGGATTTTATAATCTTCAACCCATACTAGACTCTTGTTATGGTTCGCTTTGCTTGTTTTGTTGAGAGTGAATGGTGGCGGGAATCTAGTAAAAACTTTCTATGACAAAGGGGATAAACTCCTCTTCTTCTTGTTGTTAGGGGGTTGGTGGTTCAAACCGAGCTATGTTATAAGTGATGCAGACTTCTGGGAAGAAAGTTGGGTTGATCTTTCCTCCACGATTCAAGAATTGACTAAATGTTTATTTTTGGCAAAAGGCTCTACTTCTCAATGGTTCTTTGTCAAATTCATTTGACTTGTCTTGAAGATACAAGCACATATGAAGGAGAAAGGTGTGATGTGGTTTGAAGAGTTGATAATTTATGTAGAGAAATTTGTTTCGTATGGCAAGTTTCTGAGAACTGAGTTGTCGTTTCTTCAACTTAGTTTTGTGATGAAGACTGTTTCTTCTAAAAATATGAGTGGTCTTACACGAATGATGAATGGTTTCCTTTGATGTTTGGATTGAGATACTTCATTTGAAAACTTAATCCTACTTTTATCGAGTAGAGGTTTAGATTCGCCTCCATGACAAAGTGTGTCAAATGATATGGAATAATTATTTCCTAATATGGAGACTCAATTTGATGACTTAAGTTTAAACTTGGTATGTATGGTTGATGAAATCCTTTAGATGGTGGACCTTTTGATCAATGTGATGATACTACCTGATTCTGATAGGATAGAGTTTTTATCCATAGCTAGTTTTGGATTTGACAAATGTTGTTCTAAGAATGACTCGCTTGATTGTTTGGAATATTTATCTGATGTTTTGGTTCAAGTTTTGCTCTACAAGGTCAACCAAGAATCCAAAAGGGTACCCAAGACTGATGATAATGTTTTTTTAAAAATGCTCAGTTTTGCTCTCTATTTTTCTAAGTTTTACCTATGTGCTAAGACAAAGACTAGAGGCGCTAAAGTGTGATCTAGATGAGCTATTAAAAGACACCAATGCACTAAGCTTCTTGTGCTACACGCTAAACAAAAGTTTGAATTTTGACTGATTTGGATGGGTTATGTGCTAATATGTCCTTAATACGTGCTTATGTTTAGACTCAAAGCACTACAATTTGCCCCTAATGTGCTAGGTTGATGCTTCAAAGTGCTAATATGGTGTCTCAGAGCGCTAGTGAAAAGTTTGTCAAATTTTTAGACTATTATGCACTATTTTTAAGAATGAGTGTGCTAAGTTTCAACTTGTATGCGCTAAAGTGTGCTCTAGATGCGCTAGGAGATTGCTCCTATGTGCTAAACTACTCTGTTTGTTTTTTTTTTCATTTTTATTGGAAATTTTAAACACTTGTTTAATTTTGATGGATGATTTTTTTGAATTATAAACTGAAGACACAACATGAAAGAGACAACCAATTTTTACCTATTCTAAACAAAAAATGTGTGTTATGCGAGGATGTGTTCAAATCCCCAATGTTTTCACTGGTTTGGATACAAATAAGACAATTCAGACACTCTTTATTCAAAGTTCATCAACAATATCATAGCCCACTAGTCTTGATACTCTGTTAGCTCAAACAGTCGTGTCACCCCGTAGGGGGTGCCCCTTTTTTTGCCTTTTGCCAGAAATTAATCCAAAGTGAATTGCTTCACAATTGGGTAGTTATCTTAGGAGATATACGGTGAGTAATCTTGGGGGTGGATTCTTCCCCACCCTTGCACTATGATTATGAGGATATTTGGATACTAACTCGGCTCAAGGTTTCTATTGCTAAAGTTCGTAATCGGGCTTTTGTTCGGTCTTCAGTGATAAACTCCTTTGGGAGGCTTCCCAACATTTAGAACAAAGGCTTTACATATCTTAAAGATACTCGGGGAAGGCTAATCGCTGAGCAAAACCATTGAAGGGACTTTTGTCATCCTCCACTTTTGATTATAGTGGGTTGGAACACTTGGTGATAAAGCCATTTCCCATTGAGGTCATTCCCCTCTCACCGACCATTTAAATGATGCTCTAAGAGCAACTTGGGAGGGCAGACCTGCTAAAGGATTTAAATACTTGAAATGAAGAAAGAATAGAGTGGTTTGGCTTTTTGATCACCCAATTAAGAGGAGAGCATATACCTTCCACTTTTGAGACAAAGCACAAAATGGTTATTTTTAACCCTTCAATTCAGTGATTTTCTAACTTCTATTCGGAGATGTTGCTCCAAAAAAGGCATGGTGTTCTTTTTAACTCTCAAATCAGTGATTTGTTTTATCTAAGAAAAGAAATCTTGGTCAAAAAAGCAAATTATTTGATATGGTCAACAAAAATAAATTCGATAGGGGAAGGACTTCCCTCTTTTGCTTTATCTAGAATTTGGAAGTGAGATTCTTTAACTTGTGCCAAAAAATAAAGTGGATCTTTTTAAACACCAAAGGATGGTGAGGTTCATTTTATAGTTTGCAAAAGTAAAGTTTGTCTTTGTTCTTTTTAAGTGCCAAAAATGAAGTGTTTTTCTCCCTATGAAAGCAATATTGAAGATTTCTTTTGTTGTTCTTTTTAAATAACCCAAAAGGAAAATGAGTTCATTTTTACCAATAAGGAAAATGAAAAATTTCAAATAACTAACTTAGCAAAGTTAGAAACAAGAAAACTAATCAAATGCCTAAAATAGTAAAAAGATAAATCTTCCAAATCCTGCAAAACAGATGTTAGTGACCTGCAATCAAAACACTAGTTAGCAAAGAAGAGGTTTTCAAGGTGGATTTCTACAACTCTAAGTTTCTATCTCGATTACAACTGTGTTTTTCCTCTGTGTCTATTATGCGCTAATCCGCAAACCCTACGCGCTAACAAAAGACCCGAATGCACTATGTTGTTGTATGGATGCATTGGACTGATTCTTCAAAGCACTGATGCTTATCGAGAATCCATAGAAGTGTTATACGCTAAGGTTACTGCGGAATGCGCTATGTTTTGGGCTTAACATGCTAAATAGTGAGTGGTATGCACCAGAAGACAAACCAGATGCGCTAAAGGATGGTGCCAACATGCTAATTCATGTTTTCTACATACTTGCAATGTTAGTCCTACATAAAAAACGATTTGATAAATGGGGTCGAGCCCCGCAGTGGGTGCCAAAAATGTGTGTAGGGAAAGTGGTGTCATGATATAGAAAATATGAATTCAGGACTAGTCCACACATCAATGGGACTCTTGGTGCAAGTTGTGGAGTTATATGAAATAACTCAACTTCCCAAGGGATGTTCCATTGTTCTCTATCTCACAAGACCCCTCAAGTCAATGCCTTTTATCCTAGATCACTAAGCAAAGTGACTTAGGGAAGACAATCATGAGAATGAGGGATACTTGATCAATCTAACATGAATGTAACATGATATTAACAAGTATGAATTAAACTAACATGTATATGATGATTAAGATGAAAGAATTAGTAAAAGAACTATCCTAACATGATATGCTAGCCTATTATGATTATTATGATAATAGAAATACTTCTAAAATATTTATTAGATTATTTCTATTCAAAGAGAGACTAAATGCTTTATAAAAATGAGTATATATTAGATGCATGAAACTGTTGGAGTTGAGAAAATACAACACCATAGGAGCCCAAATGATCTCTACAAGCTAAAAAACCTGTTACAAGGAGAAGCAAGGAAGCAAATCACGGAAGAAAGAAATACGCAGAAAATATGCTCAAAAAGAGAGAGCTCAATATTCACAAAATGTAATGTAATAATCCTCCTTCTTGTTACAAAGAAAAGAAAGAACTTAACCTTTAATAGGTCAAGAAGCCCTAAAAGGGAAAACCTAGGTTTGCACATAATAATTAATAAAAGAATTAATTATTATGCACCTAAAGTTAGCTTAAGTGTAAAAGAGATAAAGGGAACTTAAATAATTAAACAAATATTGTTTAATTAATCAAGTAAATACCCGAATACTCTAACACCCCCCCTTAAGCTAGACTTAGGAAGAAGTTAAAACCTAGAACAACTACTGAAAGTAGGAAAGATGGGTCCCGACAACAAGGCCTGATTAGGTACCCAAATACAATGAAATCTCTATGAACTGGAGAAATAGAGAAAACCACATGGGAAAAAAGTCTACTCCAAAAAGAGATGGAAAAGAACATCACTGAAGTATGAAGATCCTGCAAACACTATCAAAGAATAACTGCTGATTTGAAGAACCTCCACTGAAATAGAACATGACCAAGTAGAGAAGATTGTAATCTATATGAGTGCCCTCAAATGACACTACTCGAATCAAAAGGTAAACAAGGCAAACAACTGAAATCGAAGATACAGATGGCATGAAAACACCAAAGCCTAAAGAGTTGATCAATCGAACCACATAAGCATTAGAACCAATAGGACAAACCTCCCCATAATGCTGAAGAGGGAGAGGGATAGGAACACTGAGAAGAACAACCAAGAAGAACTGCATGACAAAGAACCAGGAACATCAAAGGTGCTAAGAAAAATATATGTTGTCATGGAAAGAACACTCACTTGACACACATCATGAGGTGAATGTCGTGGAAGGAACACTCACTGGACAAAGGTAGATGGAAAACAAGGCAAACATCAACCCCCTCATGGCACTTTATAAGTAGTGCATGTACAACAAGACACAAGATGTGGAAGATCCCAAGTAAACAATGCATGATGGCACTTTATCTTTGTGTGTTTTCATAAATACAATGCTACAATGATAATAAGACTAGAAACAAAAAGAATAGAAAAACCGAGACATCCTACTTAGAGAAGAGATCCCAGGACCCGAAACAACCAAGATATCCACCAGAGTGCTGAAAAGAAAAAAAATGAATAAAATATGTATGGAGCAGAATCTGGAAATTACACAGCACACGCTTTCCAAAAATATAAATTTTTCAAAAAAAAGAGTTCGGATTCTCATTCTACGTCCCCTGGAGTGCAAAAAAAAGACCTCGCTTTGACTAGAAAAACACATAGTCAAACAGAAAAATTGGAAAAAATTAACAACATGATGAGGTCCGGCTCGAAACCATCTTTTCGACACTTATTTTTTTTCAAAAAAATGACTCTGTATGCCTAAGATAAGACCAAAAAACAAAACCCCCCTTCAAAACAAGAGGAAGGGGTAGTCTGGTGGCTGTTCGGGCAGAGGTGGCCAGTGAATGGCGCACTGGTGGCGGGTTGGTGGTGCCCCGGTGGTAGGGTGGAGTAGGGAGGCCGTGTGGCAGAGTGGCAGCTGGGCCCAGGAGGCGGGCTAGGGTGCTGCGGACGGCGTGGGCAGGGGAGCTGTGGTGGCGGCAGGAGAAGCCAGCAGCCGGGGAAGCGACGGGCGGCAGGGAGCTGCGGCGGTGGCGGAAGAATCCGGTGTTGGGGAACAGGGTCGCATGTGGGTTGCAAGTGGCAGGGTCAGCGCTGGGGGCTAGGGTTGCAACGACGATGGGGGCCACAGACGGAGGCGCCGAGAAGGCGGGGCCGTCGAGGGCCGCAGTGGCAGGAGGTCGGAGGCTGAGACTGATGGGGGGGCCGGGAGCCAACAGGGGGTCGGAGACTGGCGGCGGGCCCGATCTGACAAGTCTGGTGGGGGTCAGACTGTTAGACCAGCTACAAAGTACAGAAACCTACATCTGCACAAAAAAACTTTTTGATTTTTCTTTTCTCCAAAAAAAACTTATGCATTTTCATCGTTTTTTTAATTTATTTATTTTCTTTTCTCCGGCCTGCATGCAGTAAAAAGGGTACGAAAACCTACATCTGCACAAAAATCAAAATCCAGCCCACATGCCATAAAAAGGCAAAAATATATTTCTTTTGAATTTTTTTTCTCGAATTGCATGCCAGGGCCGTACGACTTGGATCTGGAGAAAAAATACTCCCAGAGGCTCAAGAACCAAAAAAGGTCAAATTTTATATGACCATAGGGGTTTTTGGGCCTTCTGAGCACGATGGTGAGGTCTGTTTAGGCCCAAAGTGCTCAGAAAAAAGGCCTATCCCTAGGTGCATAAAAAAACTTTTTGAAACCCCAAATCTGCTTCTAATGCAAAAATTCTCAAAACAAGAATAGGTAGTTGCAGATCTGGAGCTCTAATACCATGTTGGAGTTGAGAAAATACAACACCACATGAGCCCAAATGATCTCTACACGCTAAAAAATCTGTTACAAGGAAAAGCAAGGAAGCAAATCACAGAAGAAAGAAATACACAGAAAATATGCTAAAAAAGAGAGAGCTCAATATTCACAAAATGTAATGTAATAATCCTCCTTCTTGTTACAAAGAAAAGAAAGAACTTAACCTTTAATAGGTCAAGAAGCCCTAAAAGGGAAAACCTAGGTTTGCACATAATAATTAATAAAATAATTAATTATTATGCACCTAAAGTTAGCTTAAGTGTAAAAGAGATAAAGGGAACTTAAATAACTAAACAAATATTGTTTAATTAATCAAGTAAATACCCGAATACTCTAACAGAAACTTGGATTATGAGTAAATTGTCTACAAGTTTGATACTAAAGACTTGGATCTTAAAATGGAGGAATGAGAGCTCTATTTATAGGAAAAACAGGGCAATGGATGGTCAGGATTGGATGATCTTATCAAGGGCTAGGATTGAAAGTTATCAATCCATGTTTATAATTCTCACCAATGAAATGGTGACAATTGTCAACATAAGACTGCTTGAGAGGGGATGTAAGAAGCATTAAATGCTTGAGAAGACCTCATGGTTACCTTAGGAGGTAAGGGTTAATGTCAGGTTAAGGTTTTTCCATTGGATAAAGCTTTTACCCAGAGGAGAAACTCTTGTGCAAGGGTTAAAGGAATAACCAAGGGTAAAGCCATGAATGCTTGATGAGACCCTTGGGTTAGATGAGGGTTGAGTTAGAGAGAAAGTCTCTAATCATGCAAGAGGGTTGAGTTAACCAATAATGGTTTAGAAGAATTTGAAGGTGAACTTGTTGAAGACATAAAGCCTTTAATGGTTTTCAAAGACTTTGGGGGTTTCAGAAGTGACTTCCATTTTCTTAGGGATGTGACAATATTTAGGGGATGGGTTAGGCTAATTTAGAAGTGATTAGAAGAATCTAGAAGGGGGGTTAGAGAGGCAAGTGGGAGATGCAGGAGAATGCAAGTGGATGGAGGGTATTTTTAATTAAAATAAATTTCTTTATTACAATAAAATAGATGCAAGTGGGGGATTTAAATAAATTAGATTTATTTATTTTTCATGAGCAATTTAATTAAATGTAAATTTAATTAAAAGGGGAGAAAGGGAAATTAATTAAATAAGGTGATTTATTTAATTAAAGGATATGAAAGGTTTAGGTGAATTTAATTAAATAAATTGAATAACTTATTTAATCAAATAGATGAATGCGAATATTTAATAAAAGAAAATTTAATTAAACAGAGGAATGAGGTTAAAATGAATATTAAATATTCACTCAAGAAAGTTGTCATTTTTATATGTCTACAGTAATTGATACATATTTTTGGAAAGAAAGCAAGGTTGAGCTTGCCTCCTTTGTTTTTGTGATAATCCAAGGCTCTATACTGAGTAAAATCTCTATTTTTCAAAGGCTCTTTGTCAAATTCGTTGGATTTGCCTTGAAGATACAAGTGCATATGGCACAAGAAGGCTCTGTGTGAGAGAAAAAATTGTCTATTGATATAGAAAAACTTCCTTCTTTTGATAAGATCTTTTGAACTCAATTGTCTCTTATTCAATGTGGTCTTTTGATGAAGACTCCCTTTTCTCAAAATGTGAGTGATGGTCATACAAATTGATACTTTGTTTGAATTTTTGATGTTTTTTTTGTTTATCAATGTTTGAGGTGGATTGTATTGGATGAATACTCGGTTTGAAAATTATTTTGAATTTCTTTGAAAAGAAAACACAACAAGAACACAAGAACAATAACCTTTCCCTTTTTCAACAAAAGGCAAAAATAGGTGTGGGTCTAAATCAACCTTAATCATGAAATTTGTTGACCCTTTTTACAAATATATTTTATGTTTCCCAAAGCCTGAAGTTGGCTCAAATTGTTACTGGTCTGACACAAGACGAATACAGCTCAAAAACACTTTTTTATCCCTAAGGTCAATGGCCAGTTGTGATATTTTCATCCCACATCTTGATATTTCTTCAACTTTGGTACTACATACCTTATGAATCCCGCAACGGTAGGTAAGGATGTGATATACTAAGTCTTGCACGAGCATAACAGATAGTTAATCCCTATGATGAGGGAGTCGCCACTTTTATCAAGCTACAAGTAGCCTTTCAAAAAGACTTGTTTCTAGTCAAGGAAATATGTATGGTGAGTATCTTGGGAACAAAACCATCTATGCTCTTGCACTGAACTTTTCACAAATATCCTCAATCAATAGAAGGGGTGGGCTTCTATAATAAAAGGTGTTTAGTAATGTTCAATGTTTCTGGGCGTAAGTTCATTCTGCAGTGACTCACTTAAGAGCCTTTTAACTTATGGTGGGGTCCATATGTCCTTTCGACAAGTTACACTATAGGAACAACTACACCCAAGGCTACAACTTTCACTCTCACCTGATTTCTATAGCATCTCAAAAGATTTACCACGCAAGGTCGTTCCCAAGAGTGATGTGTCTCTTGGCAGGCCTCTCTTAAAAATAAAAATTTCGAGCATTACTAACACTTTTCTCTTGCACCTTGGACCATGAGAGCCAAGAGAGAGGATAGTGTGTGTTAGAAGTGGGACCACTCTACAGATTTTTGCACAAGTGTGCCAAACATTGAAAACATTTGTTCTTTTTAACTGGTTTATTGCAATGCGATCTATATGCTATTTAGAGATTTTGCTCCAACAACCATGGTGTTCTTTTTAACTTCACAAGGCAATTTGTTTTCTAACTAATAAATTGAAAAATCTCGGTCAACCAAATTAAAAGCACGTTGCTCAAAGTAAAAACAAGTTTGTAACAAAAATGGACAAGTTGTTTGTTCTTTTTATCTTGCAAAATAAAAAGTTGATTGTGAATTTTTATCCTTTGCAAGAAATAAAAGTTGTTTGTTTATTTTAAGCACCAAAATGAAAAATTTGTTCCTAACTTGCAAAAGAAAGAAAATTTTGTTTGTTTGTTTTGTGGTTCTTTTTAACTTTGCAAAGTGAAATTCCTTTTAAGCCCCAAATTGAAAATTTTGTTTATTTTAGTCCAAAAGGAAAGATGAAGTTGATTTTAGTCCAAAAGGGAAAGTGAATTCTTTTTAATCCTAACTTTAAAAGTAAAGTTTAAAAAGAAAGAAAAAAGAAAATAAACTTTCTAAATCCCTAACTCCTCGAATCTTGCAAAACAAGAAGTTAGCAAAACCTGCACACAAAAAACAAAATAGTTAGTGAAAAAGAAAGTTTTTGGTGGTCTTCTCCTAATTTTTTTTTTTTCATTTAAAACTATCAAACAAAATGAAATCTCTGTCAGATAGAGAGCACAACAACGCTATTTAACCAACAATAGCGATATAACTTAGACAAAGGTACCACTTCTCTGACAGAAGTGCCTGAACTCTGATAAAAGCGCTAAATCCTCAACTATCAAAGGTGATAAAATGTATTCAATAGCGCTAAAGCACAACCTATGTGTGGAAATTTGGCAATTTAACAAATAAAGTTAGTTTGTTTTAATCAGAAGGTTGTGTGTTCAATTCATGTCAAGTTCACCAAATGATGCTCTGTAAAAAGGATGTTAGGAAACACAACACAAGACTCAAGAATCAAACGTTAGTGTTAGTATCAATCATAAATGAAATACAAAGGAAACTACAATCCTAAGCATGCATATCAAGAGAGATATCAAACATATAATGGAAAACATACAGAAATGGAGAAAGGAAACAAAACACTCCCAAATGCTTGCCAACATGCTCATAGTTGCTCCTCCCTTGTTCCTCTCCTCTCCAAGTTCCACATGAGTGTGGCCCTCATCTTTTTGCACTACTATGGAAGTTTTATGGAGATTCAATATTTTATAAAAATGATTAAAAAAGACTATGCAAATGCAAGCAAACTAGATATGATAAAATAACTAATTAATCTATATTGATTTTAACTAAAATGACAATTTAGATTAGATGCTCCTAAAATGCTCTCTCAAATTTAACTATAGATTAGATGCATACAAGATTTCTAGATCTGGATTAAGAAGGAATGGACACTATTTATAGGAAAAATGGAGAAATTGATTGTTGAGATTGAGTAATCTCAACAAGGGTTGGGATTGCTAGGTTTATGATCCATGTGAGGGCTTTCAACCCAATCCCAGGATGACAAATTGCAACATGAGGTGGCTTGAGAGGAGGGGAAAGAAGAATTAAATACTTGAAATGACATGAAGGTTACCTTAGGAGGTAAGGTTAGGCTTGAGTTGAATGAATAAAATCTTTATCCAATGAATAATGCCTTCATCTAATGGATAAACTCTTGTGCAAGAGCTAGTAAGGATAACCATGGTCAAAGCAATAAATGCTTGAAGAGACCCATGAGTTAAATGAGGGTTGAGTTAGAGGGAAAGTCTCTAACCATGTGGGTGAGTTGAGTTTAACCATTAATGGTTATGTAAGAGTCATAAATGGTCATGTAAGAACCATTAATGGTTTGGAAGACTTTAGGGGTTAACTTGTTGGAGACATAAAGCATTTAATGCTTTTCAAAGACTTTGGAGGCTTTGAGAATTGACTTCAAGTTACTTAGGAATGTGACAATAAATAGGGGATGGGTTTAGGCTAATTATGAATGGTTTAGAAGAATCTAGAATGGGTTTAGGATGCAAGTGGGTTTGGTGGGTGAGGGAAAATAGGATTTTAATTAAAATAAAATTACTTTATTTCAACAAAATAGGTGCAACTTGCATTTGTAGGAGAATGCAAGTGGGGGGGTAGATTAGGGATTTAAATAAATGTTTTATTATTTATTTAAAAGAGGAAAGGGGGTTAAACTAACTAAATATGTTTTATTCATTTATTTGATTTAGAGTGTGGCTTAGTTAATTAATTTAAATAAATTGAATGATTTATTTAATCAATAGGAGAAGTGGTTGAGGGTGAAAGTAATTAAATATTAATTTAATTAACTGAATATTGATGGTTAAAATAATCAAATAAATAGTAGATATTCATTTAATTAAGTGGAAAGATTTATGTGACTACAGTTTATATCATAGATTTTTGTTGTTTATATTCATACTGTTGATTACATAAGCAAATGATAAATTAACTTTATAAAAGGACAACCACAAAATACAATGAATACACAATAATGAACTCAGTACACATTTATTGGATCGAATATCAACATATATATATATATATATATATATATATATATATATATATATATATATATATATAAGGCATGCTTGACAAGTATTACAAAAATGTGGCATATGCCATGTCCAAATCGATATACAATAAAAACTATAGAATATATCTAATGTATCGGTAATTCTATGACCACAACTAACACCATATGATCCTAAATTTATGGTGGATCATCAAAATTGAGCCTCTTCGATGCAGTACACGGCTTTGTAGATTGTTTCAAAACCACAATTCAAAAGCCAAGTTAGAATTATTTTGTAGAAAATAGTTCACAATTAACAACATAACTATGCATTTACCTATAATTCATTTGCAATTGAAATGTAGATTACCTCATCGGCTGATCTCGGAGCTAATGTCTTCGCTCTCCTCTCCTTGTCACTCTTAGGAGTTTTCTTGAAGACAAACTTAAAAGGATCCACATTGTGGACGAATTGTGAAGGAGGATATTGTAGATGAAATGTACAATTAATACAATGTACTAACATAAATATATCAAAAACACTTAAAAGCTATAATATAGAGAAAAATGGCGTACCGATTCCTAAGATTCTTCTCCATTGGACTGAGGATGGCTCACCATCGATGGAGAAATTGTCGCTATTACGTATACAAAAAATGATCAAAGATTAAATACAATTAATATAATGATAAGTATTGTAGGTTAAAAAAAATTAATGTAATATATCAAACAAAAGTGTACTGGATCCTGATATGCTTCTTGAGTGCACGGAGGAGGGCTCAATATTGATGAAGCAACTATGGATATTTCCTTTATGAAAAAAATATAATATTATAATTTATTACAAGTTCACATGTACATGTGCATATAATCATGAAATCAAGAAAATAAAGTAGAGATACATACCTCCACCCTCTCTCAATCCACAAGTGAATGAGGTGCATTCAACAAATCCACATAGCTCAATGGATGTTGTACATGTAAAATAGACAAACAATACTAATCAATCTACAAACCCCAACTAAGACAATTTCAACATTTTGAAACAATTGTACAACTAAAAATGTGTTCAATTACCTTCTTCCCATGTTTTGGCATCTTCGGAGAATTCTTTTTCTTAGTACGAGGCCTAGACGTAGAGGGGGTACCCTAAAAAAACAAAATTAACGTGAGATATTAGTACAGATAATACATTAAACATAATTTGAAAAATCTAAAATGAAATGACTTGCATAATCCATCAAAACAATACATAAAAAATTGTGTACAAAATATAAAACCGTATAGCCTTGTAGGCCAAAATCAATCATTGAGAGCATGATACCATCAATCTAGGACATTTGGTCCCCTGTCAACACCGACAAACCAAAAATTGGACCAAGCATTAAAGATAGTTAGTATATCTTGTAATATTTTTGAATTCAAAGTGTACTATTCTATTTGAACATGTTACAAAATTTATACCTCAGGCATTGAAGTTGCAGCTGTAGTAACTGCAGGAGGAGTATGGGATACCATTGTTGCATCCTGAAATGCATATTATTTGTATGAATTTAAATTGATGTATAAATGAAAATTCATTTATGTAATTACAAATTTAAAGTGACTGATAAATAAAATGTTATGAATTCAAATCAACACACCTGTGTCTGCGACTGATGGGGAAACAACATCTCCATCAACTCCTCTGCCAATGCCACATCCTCAGCCATGCGGGGCAATCTACTCCCACAAATCGTGCATGGATGAGATGTGGATCCATCTGCGATGGCTACATCATTCATCCCTGAGCATATCCCTAAGCAACTGACACACACATTCTGAATGGGCTCTTTGTCACCACCTGGAGAAACTAATGGCTCATCATCAAGTACAAGAGGGTGTGCTAACTATGTCCCATATTGGATGATGGAACCAGTTAATGGTGTGGCTGCCTGAAGAGTCTGTAGCTCCATCGACTCTTTCAACTCTACTAGGATAGCCTGATGCACCTTGGGTTTGGGTGCTAGGGGGTGACGAATCTCTGGGGCTACTTGCCTATGGGCTCCAGGTCTATCTTGGGCAGAGCCGCCAACTCTACCATGAAACTCTCTCATGCCAAAATTGTTTGCCCACACATTGAGGGAAAAATTACAGCATACTTTTCTCAAAAAATACAATGGCACCTCATAATTATTACAAGGTGGATCATCAACGACCATCCACCACCTCTACCAAAAAAGATTCTTCATTTGCACATTGGTACACCAATGTATGGGAAACCTCTTTGCATGAAGAGGTAACTATTGACAAGTTTTAGGATCAATAAAAAGGGCACATATTTGTTGTTTACTAATATTTTTGTTTTTCACTCCCTTGTATGATAACCCAACAACATAGTATTGATGACACATATCCCTAAAGTTTCCCCATTTTGTAATTTGTGTGGAAACGGCTATGACACCACCAGCTAATGTTTCTAGGCTAGTGGCGAGGGATTTATGATGCTCAAGTTCAGATGTTTTCAATTTATTAATCAATCTATTTATTTTAGACGTGTTTTTCCCTAACAGATTAATCAATTGCTCCCTTGTTTCAGGTGTATGGTCAAAAGGAGGAACTGGAGGTGTATCTTGTGGGTTTTGTTCAAGGTTTTCAGGAGGTACATTTTGTTGTGGATCATCAGAATCTTCTCTCTTAGTTACTTTATTTTCACCAACATCAAGCATCGTCAACTTAAGTCTTCAGTCTACATATGTATACTTGATTGTTCCCACTAAAACCTATATTCAAACTAGGCATAGTAGGGTTTTTTTGCATTGAGAAAATCTATATCAAATCTAAACGGATCTCCTCTCCTCAATTGATGATCTATAGTAGATCAAACACCACCACGATTTCTGATGACATTTGTACATGATTTCTATATCTAGCGACCTACAACTTATTTTTTGTCCTTTCGAGCTGTCATTCACCATTAATGCCTCATTTGTTTCCTTCGACCATCGAGCACAAAGATCGGATTGTCCTGCTTCATTTATCTCACCAAAAATCTTCTGCATCTTTATCCGCCTCGAGCCGTACTTCTTTTTCCATTGACCCATGATTCACGGGCTCCTTATTTAAATTCGATTTGATCATCACCTATCACGTCAGTGGATAGTTTTCCTTCCACTGCATGCTTGCCACATGGAATATACGTGTCATCCTCAGACACCATCCAACTTAACCCAGAATGATATGCTGTTTTGAGTTCATTCACCGACCAAGACACACGACTAGTGTTTTACCAGTTCATGTACCCTAGCGGTAGATCATATTGACTTGGAATGCTTCCATTTCTATGTCCATACTTCATTTGATATAGCAACTATTCACTCTATTGGTTTGTCTTCTTCATGTTCATACATGCTCACCGGTGGATCTCCTTATTGCATCTGCATACCGGGAACATACCTATCGATTGACATTTCATACCGGTTTCCAATACTTACTTGTTGGTTATCATTCCATACTGGTTGACATCAATGACAACACAATGCCAACACTTAGGACACCATATGACCCCTTAGGACATCATATTCTCCTAAAAGGTCATGTGGTGTGCTAAGGGGTCACATGATGTAATTAGGTGTTATGTGGGGTTCTAAGAGAGAGAGAGAGAGAGAGAGAGAGAGAGAGAGAGAGAGAGAGAGAGAGAGAGAGAGAGAGAGAGATGATGAGGCAACAGACTTGAAGGATAACCTTGAACCAACCAACCTCTAAGGCTCACAAACTCAACCAAATCCCTACTACCAAAGGGGCCTTACACAACACCAAGTCAAGTAATGGTTCAATGACACTAAAAAATGCCTTGGGAGACTTAAAAGGGCTCCAATATGTCCACTTACAAACAACTAACACTCTCAATTCTTGTGTGACTACACACACCCTTGCATACATGAGTGGGCTACTACTAGGCTTTAGGGATTTGAATGACCCACTTGACCAATTCAATACAACAACCCTTGGAGTTCTCAACAATATCTCAGTTTTCGGCACCAAACCAACTTACAGACATCCCAACCAATACTACACTAACAAACCTAATAGGGCTATTAGGCCTATTTGACTGAACACCTGTCACAAACTTGCTTGGTTCTCCTAAAAGATGACTATCCCTGACCATGAAATGTTATGTCAACCTCCAAAATAATCCGCTATCACATTCAAACCCCTTTCTAGATCTCTACCACTCAATTCTCTCGCACTACACTCATTAAACTGGTCTGACACATAGAGATGCCAAACCTAGGGTTAGTTCTCCATCCTCTTCGCCCCGTTGTGTCCTCTTAATGGATCTTGGAATTGACATATGATACAGTGGCCTATCATCTCCTATAATGGTAGAATGTTCAGTTAAGGACTGATAGACCAAAACCCATTATTACAATCAAAACCTAGGGGTTTGAGCATTTTAGGCTACCCGATAGAGATTTGCTTGTAGATGGGGCAGTGATAACTTCAAGGATTCACACCAAAAGAAAAATAAAGGTAAAATAATCTAGTTCCAGGATCTATGTGATGATAATTCTTGTTAATCCACCTTCAGTATGCAATCAACATAAATTAGATGATTTCCTGTGTTTCCAGCAGTTTTGATGCTTCACTTTCCTTCTCAAAACTACCAAATCAACACACACTTACATCTTTCAGAGTTTGGGGTCCTTAAAGGTGTCACCCAAAATGAACACAACCTCCTCCAACCTTTTTTCAAACTGAACTAACTATTGGAGAATCACGACTTACAAAAAGTGCAAAATTGTCATGACAACAAATTGATAATATGACAATGTTTGCATTACTCAACCAAATTAGACTCTAGACTATCACAATCTCCCAAAATGATTG